>NW_024080747.1:3009920-3185341 GCF_003009895.1 Hyaena hyaena
CCTGGGTGGCTTAGTCGGTTAAGCGTCCGACTTTCGCTTGGTTCATGATCTCGCGGTTCGTGGGTTCGAGCCCCGCGTCGGGCTCTGTGCTGACTGCCAGCTCAGAGCCTGGAGCCTATTTCAGAGTCTGTGTCTCCCTCTCTCTCTGACCCTCCCCTGCTCACGCTGTCTCTCTCTCTCCTAGAAATAAATAAAACATTTAAAAAAAAAAAAAAAGAATACTAATATCAAACAAGGGGCGCCTGGGTGGCTCAGTTGGTTGAGCCTCTGACTTCAGCTCAGGTCATGATCTCCCTGTTCATGAATTTGAGCCCTGCCTGCATCAGGCTCTGTGCTGACAGCTCAGAGCCTGGAGCCTGCTTCAGATTGTGTCTCCCCCTCTCACTTTGCTCTTCCCCTGCTTAGGTTCTGTCTCCCTGTCTCTCAAGAATAAATGAACATTAAAAAAATTTTTTTTAAAGAATACTAATATCAACCAAGAAAGATTTCTAGGAAACATTGTGATTTTGTCTTTGCCTCTGCCTATTCAAAAATTGACTTTAATATGATCCTAAGTCAGTTTGCAAGTGCTGAGATCTTTAAGTACTTACTTATTTGTTGAAAGATGGAGTCAATATTCAAAAATAGTTTTAATATCTTAGCCCTATGTGACAACATAACACTTAAAGGAAAAGGAGAAATTCTACAATTCATTTGAATAAAATTTGGATAGAATGGAATGGGTTAGATCTTAAACTTTATTACAACCCACATAGAAGACAGAAGTGAACCTTAGCCATGTATTACCTATTTAACAGGAATCACACCCCAAATACTTGTCTGTTTGCTCATGATAAACTGCTCTCAGGTATTTTAGTTTTCCTAGTATTTCATTTTCCTTTCAAACCGCAGAGATCCATTCATTAATATGAAAGTTGGAAAATCTGTATGTATTTATAAATTTTGAGATTGGTATTCCCCCCCCATCTTCCATTGATGTTGTTTTTATATTTAGCATTACTGAAACAAGGAATTGAACTTTTAATTTGAATTGTCAACGAATAAATGTCGATATTCCAGAATAGTTAATTGCAGACAATAAAGGTTGTGGAACTGACAGAGGGAAAAGTATTCACTTATGGCTACTGATAGGCTCTTACCTTACGTCAGGCTCAGCAGCATTGGGAAGAGCTGCTCATGCTGTCTCTCCCTCTCAATACATGTTTTTATCACTTGCCATCCAGGACCCTATACCTCCCAGACTGTTGCCTCTCAGGCCGCTTCATTGATCATCATTCTCTACATCTTCCTAACAGATGTGACCTAGTACTCAATCATGAGTCTTCTTTTCTGCTCTGGGTGCACTTATTCGGGGATCTTACCCAGTCTCATAGCTTAAATGCCAACTATATGCCAGTGATTCCAAAATAGGTAATTCTAATGTAGACCTCTCTGTTGAGCTCCAAATTTGTATATCCAGCTATGTACTTGACATTTCAACTTGAGGTCTAGTAGATATATCAAACTTAACATGCTTCAAACTGAAGTGATCATCTCTCCCAATCCCAACACCAGACTCTCTTCTCCTCATATTATTCTTCATCCTCCTGATGGTCATCAGGCCCTTTTTGGCAAGGGTCAAAAATCATATTGTAGTCCTCAATCCTTTCTTCCTTTCAGAATACACACCAAACACTGTAAGCTCTGCCTTCTACTTTAGCTGCCAATAATCTCTCATCATGTGGCCTTTCTCCATCTGTAGTCTGTCCTCAGTACAGCCACCAGAGTGAACCTTTTAAATAGGTCCAAGCATGCTAATTGTGGTACTTGTAAAACCATACATAGGTGGTGAAAATTTAAAACGTGAATGCAGGGGTTCCTGGGTGACTCAGTCAGTTAAGCATCCAACTTCAGCCCAGGTCATGATCTCATGGTTCACAGATTTGAGCCCCATGTCAGTATCTATACTGATAGCTCACAGCCTAGAGCCTGCTTCAGATTCTGTGTCTCCCTCTCTCTGCCCCTCCCTCACTCATACTCTCTCTTTCAAAAATAACATTAAAAAATTAAAAAAAGAAATTGTTGTTTAAAAAATTATCTATAGTACGTAAGTGTTAACATTTGTTAAATACTGGGAATGGATTCCTGAACACTCTATTACTCTATATATCTGAAAGTTTGAGATATTTCATAATAAAGAATGATTGATAATAAATAAAAAGCACTTCCCCTCTTGTTTTCCTATACCAGTCTGTACCAGGTTCTTAATGTGTTACTTTTCTTATAGTCTGTTGTTTCAACGAACTCATCCCACGTGCTAGACATTTTTTTTATTGAACATTCACTTCCATACCTTAAAATAATAGAAAATCAAACCTAAGAATGACATTTGTAAACTAGAGAGCCTCCATGTAAAATGAAAAGATCAAGACAGTTTTCATATCGGTGATGGTTATGGTAACTGGACACTTAGAGAGAGGCCATGAGAATATTTGTCATATATTTGAAATGGGAAAAGAAGCGTAGAATCAGGACGCATGATTTCTGGACCTTTCATAAAAATATTTCTGAGACTTGCTCCTGTCCATTGAAGGTCTGGACTGCTTCAGAGCAGTGACTGGTCTATTAGTGACTGAAATGCATAAGCAGAATATTAAATATTTATCAAAGGTGTTGATGAATGATTTCTTCTCTGGGTGTAATTTGGAACAAAATGGCCTCTGATTTCTGGTTTGGATGTTCTCTTGTTTATAAATGTCGTTTTTGAAACATGATTCATGGACATAATATTCCTGATGTTTCCTAGTATATGCAGAGTGCATTGAATTTCCTGTTTTATACCATACTTTTACAGCTCTATAGATGTATGACCTCCTAAAGTAACTAATAAGCCAGCCTGAAATTACAGTAGCTTTTTGAGCCTGTGTACTCACTGATGGGACTAGAGTGAGGGTGGAGAAAGGTGGGGAGGAGGAAAGACACTCAACTGTTTTCTTTTAGCACTGCCTATTCACAGATTGGTATTCTGGGATCCTGAGGTTAAAAAACAGGCCATGTCAAGAAGAACGTTTTTGGTATAAGATTTATTCTTCCCTGTAAGGGGGTAAAACAACAATATAATTTCTTGCATGTTACTTCATGCCATTCAAAATGGGAGTGGGGGAGAATGTTTGAATTATCCACGGATCCTAAATGGAAAAGGAATAACACATTTTGTTGATGTGCACGCAAATGAGAAAGATGACTTAAAATCAGAACAACTTGATGTATAATGTGGTTGCATCCTGATAAACCCATCATGAATTGAAAACATCATGAGTGAAAAATGCATTTAGTACACTTAACCTACCAAACAGCGTCATTTAGGCTAGCCTACCTCCTATGTGTTCAGAACACCTACAGATGGCAAAAAAATCTAACACAAAGTATATTTTGTAGTATTAGCATTGACTCTCTTATGTGATTTATTGACTACTCTACTAAAAGTGAAAAACAGAATGGTTCTATGGGTACAGAATGGTGGTAGGTGTGTTGGCTGTTTACCCTCAGGATCACGTGGCTGACGGTCCCTCGTGCTGTCCAGCCTCACTGGAGAGTGTCATATCCATGTCGCCAGCCCAGAAAAAGATCCAAGTTCTAAATGTGGGGTAAGGTTTCTACTGAACACTCCTTACTTTTGCACCATTGTCAACCTGTATAATCCTACATTGCATGGTTGTAATTTAGAGACGGGTGTGTATTATCAAGTATATTTAATATTGTCTGCTTGGAAACGTCCAATACCCTGCTGTATTTCCTGCATCTGGCACATTAGCTGACACATAGTATGTACTCAGTAAATATTGTCGAATACATTCATTATTTTATTTATTTGACCTTTAGTTGATTCCGGAAAAGAGATTGCAGCACATTTTCCATGTCTGTGAGTACCACTGCTGGAGCCTTTGAGTAGTTTGCTCCACTCATCTTGTTTCCATGGTAAACTGAATTTGTCTCCACTCTCTAGGGGTATGTAGGAGGTTGGCAACATCTCCGTTAATTGTGAGGTCACCAGTAAGACCTGGCAGTGATGAGTACTTCCCCACATCACAGCTGTGCAGCTTCCTCAGTGGTCTCATTCTGTTGCACTTGAACCACATAACTGGGCTGGAATCACATGAGATAAGTGCTGTGAGGGCTCATCACCATGGTGAGTGGCTCTGCAGAATCACCAGGTGACTAAACCTTTAACAACTCAGTGTGCCACTGACTATATGCACCAGCTCCTTAAGTGCTAGGGTGAGTGGCAAGCTGAGAGCCAGCTTTCAAAAAACTCCACAGGGCAAGTAATAAACTCAGATTCTCCTCATGACTCAACAAAATGGAACATGTAAAACAGTCATTTGCTACAAAACAAAAGTCATATTGTTAGGGCTTTGGGGGAACCCTGGCTGATACAGGCAGGGGAGTGGTTTTTCACTTGGTATTTGCTATTTTTTTTTTAAATATTTTTATTTATTTCTAGGAGAGAGAGAGAGAGAGAGAGCGTGAGCAGGGGAGGGTCAGAGAGAGAGGGAGTCACAGACTCTGAAACAGGGTCCAGGCTCTGAGCTGGCAGTCAGCACAGAGCCCGATGCGGGGCTCGAACCCATGAACCGTGAGATCATGACGTAAGCGAAAGTCAGACGCTCAACCGACTAAGCCACCCAGGCGGCCCCGGTATTTGCTCTTGAGTTTAACAGAAGCCTGAGCTCGTGTGTTTGACCATCCTGCAATAGGACTACTAAATTTTCAACCTGAGCAGTAGGGGTTAGGGTGATAGTTTCTTTGGAGTGAACTGAATGAGAGCTTATTTCTGTCTTTTTTCTTTTTAAGCCACTTCTGGAAAGGGTTAATTCTTATTTCAAAAAATTGACAAGTTTCTACTTTTTTCCTTTAGGTTCCCTGGCCTTTCCTCTTCAGTCTCCTTTGCTGATTCCTTCTCTTTCTCAAACCTCTGGGTTTGGTTTTAGGCCGCCTTCTGCCCTTTGTCTATACTCCCTTTCTGGATAACATCACTCCTCTCCATGGATAGAAAGATCGTTTTTATGTTGGTAGCTCTCAGATGTATGTCTCCAACTCAAAACCATGCACTCAACTCCATACTCCAACTGTCTGGTTGATTTCTCCACTTGGATATGTCACAGATGCATCAAATCTAATAAGATCCCATCAGTAAATTTGACTCTCCGCCCATAAAATCTGTTTTAGCTTTAGTACTGGACATTTACATGTTAGTAATAGACCTGTATCTCCCATTCTGGAGTGTTTAAGCCAGAAACTCTGAAGTCATCCTTAATTCCCTGTGGTATTGTCCCTCCACATCCCAGCATCTAAACCATCAACACATTTGGGTGGTTGCCCTCTGGTTTGTATGAGTATCTAAAATTCATCTCAAACATATTTACTTTTCTCCACATCCTTCGTTCAGCCACCATGTGTTGCTTCTTTGCTCTAGTCAGCACAGGCTTGCGCTTGAACTGTGAGAGCTGACTTCCCACTGGTCTTCCTGATTCTACTCTTCTCACCCTATAATCTGTTTTCTAAAAAAAAAAAAAAAGCACGAATGGCTTTCTTGAAAAATTTCTATGTGATTATGCCATCCACTGTCACTTGCTACCAGTTACATTTCACATAAAAACTGTATGTCTTATGGTCTTCAGAGCTTTCCACGAGCCATGACCTGCCAACCCTTCTGTTCTGCTTTTGCGGCTGTCATTAGTTCTCTGTGGCTCCTGTGACTGCCTCGGTCTTCCTGTTGATTCTTTAATTTAGGTGGCCTGGCTCCTCTCTAGGTTCTCCTCCCTAATAGACTTTACACAAATGCAGCGTAATTTATTGCTTGAATTACAGCAGTGGCCTCCCCAGCAAGTCTTATGTCCCTCCATTTCAACCTCTCTTTTAAACTAAATTGTAATCTAAGTCATATCTGTACATGTTTGAAAAGTCAATACATACGAAATTTTGGTGGAAAAAATAAACTACCCGGCCCCTTTCTTTCCATGTTTGGTTTTGCACTCTAAGGAGCAACTTCATTTCTTTTAGAACATTCATTGCCTCTTTATTGCTAAGTAATACTGTTAGATTATTTATCCATTGGCTTTCACTTTTACAATATGTTTTACTCTGGCCTAAACCTATGGAACACAAACATACGTTGTTATAAATAACAATTAAAAGGTATACACTTTTATAAACCCCAAGTCAATCTATCGGGCTCTTCTCACGTATATTCCAGGGTCATAGTCTTGATAAACGGCATCTGCTGCCTCATACATGAGTCTTCTCTCACTTCCAGTCTTTTTCACATGGCTGGCTCCTTCTCTGTGTCTTGCCTCCAGTGTTCACTCCTTAGAAAGGTCGTAATGGGCCACTCTGTCTGACAACTCAGTCTCCGCTCTATTTTTCTTGGATCCTTGTTTGTTTCTTCAATGATACTTTTCACAGTTTTAATTCCTTAAGTATATTTGTCTGAATGCCTGATTTTTTTCTGTCTTTCCCCTAATGGATCAGGTCCATGAAGGTAGGGATTAAGTCACATTTCAGTTTTGAAGCTTCAGTGCCTTGCATACTGTCATGTGGCATGTGTTCAGTAGGTAGCTTTATAACAAATGCTAAATAATCATCCAGAAGATACAGTAGAACATAACAGCTTTTGACTCGACTGAAGCATAAACCTAGAAGAAATTTAAAACGGAGTTTGCTCCCTATTTCACAACTCCCTTTTTTGCATGTTAAAGAAGTGGTAGAAGTCCCCAGGGATTAATTTAAAACTCATTCTAGGCAACAAGAGATTACAGTAAAATGAATGAGTATAAGCAAGCATATGAAAACCAGATCAATGGCTTTTCTTGATATGAGCAAAAATTAGACTGTAAAATGAGAACTGAGCTAACCATCCTAATAACAAAAAGTTACTCTTTTAGGATAGTTAAATGTTTCTATGGAGCCTTCATTTTCCTCTTCATGCAATTTTTTTTTTTTTTTACCACTTTTCACATCTTCAACCTAGAAGAGCTTCTGTTTATAATCTTACTTGTGGATGTTCTTTATCTATAATGGAGTCAGAAAGGAAATGGGTGGTGAGCGTTGAGGAAGGCACTTATTGGGATAAGCACTGGGTATTATATGTAAGTGGCGAATCACTAAATTCTACTCCTGATGCCACTGTTACGCTATATGCTAACTAACCTGGACTTAAATACATAAAGGGACATTTTGAAATTGTTCTAAAATGTCTATCTCTGTCAAATGATGGGGGAGAGTTAGAGGAGGACAGTGGCTTTCAAGAAAACGGGAGAGAACGTATGTTTCTTTTTCATTTGTAGTAGTGAGCTGTATTCCTGTGTAATCACTCTGGAGATTAAATACGACTGATGAAGGAATGCAGCATAAAAAGTCATCATGAAGCATCCTGTAGTAAAATCTGTAACCAGTGTCCCAGAAAAGATAGATAGTCTAAATACCACAGGAGGATTTCATCAGAGTTTATTTTTGAATATGAATCAGATAAGTGATACTGCCATGGAATGCCTCTGGGTTCCTTTCCAAGCATCATTTTCCTGGGGCTTTCTCTGCTCCAGCCATAGTAACCTTGCTTTCCCTTATACATGCTAAGCCAGTCCCTTCTCACAGTCTCTGTTTCTTCTCCTGCTTGGAATGTTCTCCCCTGTAACTTGGCCTGGCCAACTCTCATACTTAGATCTCTGCTCAGATGTCATCTCACCCAAAAGACATTCCCTACATCGCTCTCTAAGCCTTGTATTACTTGGCACGTGAATTCCTATTGTACACACTTAGTCTCATTGACTACATAAGACTCAAGGATATCATAATGAGCCTGAGGGGGGTGTCCCCCCCCAAATCTTCTTTCTGGTGTTGTTCACTCTTAGGTTGTGAGAGGTCACTTGGTAAGTTTAGTTACAAGAAGTCTAGTAAGTAAAATATTCACCCACAAATCATTAAACCACCCAAATTGACATAAAGTTAAAATTTCTCTGCTCCATGCCCTTCACATGGTCTTGCTTAGAGCTAATCACATGCAGTGAAGAAGGGGGAATGAAGTCAAGAGTCCTTGTTATTTCCCCACCTCAGGGTTTTTAGTCTTCCTGCTCAGCGCACTGAGCTTTGTCTGGTTCCTCTAGGGCAGTAAGGATAAGGGGGAGGGAAGGAGGAGTGTGTTTGGGTGACCAGTGGTGTCATGGCATGCTGACGGTGTCATGGCATTATAGTTTTGTCATGGGATAGTGGTGCTGAGCATTATGTTTGACAGGTGCTTACCATGGTGACTTCCTGTCTCTCATGGGCCACATTTGTGGGTTTCAGGGAGGCTGTCCTCTTCAGAGATGCTCCTCGGTCTCTCTAGATCTTACACTTATCCTTTGAAGAGGACTAATTTGTCTTCTTCAGATGGTCACTTTCTGTTCCTATTTTGTCCTTGAGGTGTCTGGGGGGATACTTCCAGGCTATATTTGAACTTTGTTTATTTGTGTGCATGAAATAGAACACAGATATAAATAAGTGTATAAACTATTAATATAAAGCTTAGTAACAGTGTTAGAGCAAGTGTATGTGTTACTTTGACCCAGTTGAGTAAAAGCAAATTGTATTCCTTCCTGGAATATACGTAAGTTGGTGATGGGTCTTGCCAGCCGGGATCACAGCTGCCCGATGACCTCTGGCTACATAATGTCAATATTGATAAGAATGTATTGAATAGAGGGTCAAATGAATGAATAGATAATAAAATTCTGATATATTTAGAGGATACACTGTTATTCAGCAATTAAAATCCAGGCCTATAAAGATTGCTTAATGCCATTAAGAAACAGAATAGCTATTAAGCTATTTTTAAATGGAAAAATAAAGTCGAATATAAAACTTTAAAATGTGTAAGCATGTGTAGAGGCAAATCCATGCATACACACAGGTGTACACCTGCAGATATACTTGTGTGTCTGTATGTGTTGAGAGACTAGAAAGAAAAATATCTATATCTGTATCTTTCTGTCTATCTATATATACCTGTGTAATTCTGTATGATGGGATTGGGATTATGATTTTCTTTTTTTAATTATATATTTTAAATGTTCTGCTATTTACAATTTCAGGCTTTATAATCAGGAGACATTTTAAGAACAAAAATAGAAATGAGCTTTGCAAAACGAAGAAGAAAAGAAAAACTAAAACCTTGAAATATTGAAATATTGTCCCTATATCTGCCATGGGGGTTCTGGAGGTTCTTGGGCATGTAGCACTGAAGGAGGTTGGGAGGTGAAACCCTCAGCCTGCTCAGAAAGCCCATGTGCCTTTGGCAGCTTATATGTTGCATGATATAAAATAGTCACCTCCAGATAAAGTTCAGAGCCTAATGCAGTATATTTCCCTTCTGCTTTGTAAGGGATGGAGCCTGGCCCTGCTGTTGATATCCAGTGTTGGACATCTCCCATTTGTGAGGTGTTGTGCTTGACATCAAATCCTCAGTGCACAATTTTTTAAAGATGAGACTTACTTGGAATAACAGTCATATGGTAGGGCCTAGACTCCTCAGATAGCCGCACAAAGGCCATCTTTTATTTGAATCCTGTCATCACCACATACTGACTTGTGACCTTGGGACACAATAAATCTTTTTGAAACCCACTTTTTGAAACAGTAAAACTGGTGAGGTTAGCGTATGTGTCACAAGCTTGCTGTTTGATTAAATGAAATCAAGTATATACCGTGTCTGGCACACAGGCATGCTCTTTTCTTATGTTACTGTTTTCTTAATACATTTTGAAAGAAGTTTGAAAAGGGAAGAGAAAGGACTCGATAATTTTTTCAGCCTGGGTAACTAGAAACATGTTGGAGTTGTGAACAGAGATACAAACAGAGAGAGGCCCTGGTTTGGTAGAACCATCAGTCATCTGAAGGGAGACAATGGGAAGTGTACAAAGAGAGGCGTGGATCTCAGATGGAAGCAGTGGGCTGAGAAGGGGATTTGGGATTTGGGTATTGTCTCCGCAGAGGGTGTTCTAAAACCTTTAGGAGGGATAAATGAAGACAGCAGTTGCTACCCAAAGACCTGCCTTGGAGTGAGGACCATGACCTGTTTAAGGAAACAGAAACAGTTGCTAGAGAAGAGAGCTACAGCCGTGTAATATTCGTGGAGGAGAACTGTGGTCAAGGGTCAAATGCCTTCGAGAAGAGAACAAAGGACAGGAAATTGTGGGTGGCCTCAGAACAATTTCCAGAGTTCAGTGGGGGAAACTAGAATGCAGGTAGCAAGCAAATTTAGAAGGATGTATTAAAACCAAAAAACAAATTTGGAAATTGGAAGCATTAGATTCCAGTCCTGACACTCACGTGAACTCTGTGTGATTCTCAGCACATTATGCAACATCTCTCAGTCTTGGTTTTCCTGATTTTAAAACTCCTGCGATGGCCGGGTATAAGTTTCCTTCTCCCGTTGTAGTTTCAGGATACTTTCTGAAGTCCTTTGGCAAGGAAAGAAAACCAAATAATGTTAACAATGTGGCCACATGAAAGCTTTTCCTAAAGAAAGGACTTGGTTTCCCAAGGAAGGCAACATTGGGAATGCCAGAGGGGAGAAATCGAATAGTGACTTCCCCTCAGACTGAGTTACAGGTGGAGTCAATGGAATAGATGCTCTGGAAAGCAGCGAATGGATAGGTTTCCTTTTGATCTCGAAAAGGAAGACGAGACTGAGTTAAAAGCAACATTCCTTGAGCTCCTGCTGTGTACCATCCTTGTGTACTAAAGGCATGACGCTGAGCACTATGCCCAAAGCCTTCACCCAAAATAGTTCATGGTCTAATCAGAGACACGTGAAAACTGTAACCAGAGTGGACTTAAGAGTATAATAATGGGAAAGGCACAGCGTAGAAGTGGATCAAGGAGGCAGTGGTTACTTTGGAGAGAGGACAGGACCAGCTGGGCTTTGAAGAAATAACCAAGAGGACTCTCTGGAACAAGAAAACAGCATGTGCACTGTACCAAGATGTGAGCGTACAACTAAAACTTACTATGAAAACTGTTAAAATATAGTTTGTTCACACAGTTAAAATGTGTTTGTTATGGTTATATATAAAGTTTAAGTAGTAAAAATAAAGGTGGAGAGGTAGGCAAGAATTTGTCATGACCTTGTACCTTCTATGTCTTCATTAAGGATTTACAGTTTCCCCCTGTGGGCGTAAAGAGGAAACATCAAAAGAGTTGAGTCAGGAAGAGAAGGGTAGTATTTTAAGACAATAGGACAGATAGGGTATCATAGTGTATTTTCATAGATTTGCGTCTTTGTGTTGAATACACAAATGCATGAAAAATCACTCCTATTCATAGTAATATTGAAAATGACATTTTTTGAAGAAAGTTTCAAACCTATAGTATCATAATTTACATCAAGCCAAATGCTTATACTCAGGACTATTTGATGCTTTATTTACCTATTAAGATATATACTATACTTTTGCCATCCAAGAAATGGTAAGACTGAATACAGAAGGTAAATACAAAAGGGAATATAGCCAAAGTTCAGGTGATGTAGAGCATCAGACATTGGTCTGCAGTGCTTTTACAAGCCTATCATGATGCTGCATCTTTTCGGCAATTTCCATGACTGCTGTTTAGAAATAAAACATGTGCTTCTTTTGGCATCTCACTAATTCATTACTATACCTATGGTCAGACGGTAATCATCCTTAGAACCCTAGGACTCGGACTTTCCTATTAAGAAATTTGTCATTTGATGTTTTCAATTATATAGGTTCCTCTTGTGTTTTGGCTACATTTCCCCACATCTCTGCACAAGCCAGGCATCTCCTTAAGTGTAAGGTAGACTCCACATCCTCTTTGTCTTTGCTCCTAATATCTCCTCTCATAGGGAGCAATCTTGCCCTCGTATTATCCAGATTGTGCTATCGCTCATGACTCTTCTGATATCCTGAAATTATGATGGTTATTATGACATTCCTCGTGTCCTTTAACATTTATGCTGTTGAGTTCTTATGCTCTGTATTTTTAAAAAACAGACATTATCAAAGCCTTACAAAATGCACTCTGAACCTCAGTTAAATTTCAGCCAGTCCATTGAAAGCTTACCTAGAAAACAAAGGTCCTGGAAAATAAGTTTCCAGAAGGAAGCATGGAAGAATGGAGAGAAAATTTGAGGTAACTGTGATAACACTTCAGATCTGTGAGTGAATGGAAAGTGAGGTGGTGGAAGTAAGGTAGCAATGCTACCAAAAAATGAGAGTGGAGAGGGCTGTGTTGCTTTCTAATTGTTAAGTCTCTCTCATTCTTCCTTTCCTTTCTTTCTTTCTTTCTTTCTTTCTTTCTTTCTTTCTTTCTTTCTTTCTTTCTTTCTTTCTTTCTTCTTTCTTTCTTTCCTTTCTTTTCTTAGGAGAGAAAGAAAGAGTATGTGCACAAGTGTCCATATTGAGGAGGGACAGAGGGTGAGCGAATCTTAAGCAGGGCCTGTGCTCAGCATGGAGCCTCATGCAAGGCTCGATCCATGACTCTAGGATCATGACCTCAGCCAAAATCAAGAGTCTGATGCTCAACTGACTGAGCCACCCAGGCACCCTTTTAAGTCGTTTTTAAGTTATAGTTACAGTCGAGTTTGGAGATCTATTTAATAGACTGTAATTAACTTCAATTTGAACACAAGAAACATTGATATTGGTTGATTCAAACATTTCACCACCAGTGTGTTTGGCACATGAACCAAATCAAATTTCATGTTGTAATTAGAATTTAGTGACAATGTCAGTGCACCCACATGAAGATCGATGTGATTGGTTGTTTATTTAATAAAGTACCGAGGGATCTAAATAGAGAAATAAAATGTCAGAACTAGTAAGAAAAGAAATGAGTGGCAACTGATATTAATGTAAGCGTTGGTAAATTTGCAAAATACTGAAATTCTTGCTAAATTGTGAAATGAAAGAATAGCATTTGATGACAAAAGAGCAGGTGCCACCATGAGAATATGCACATGATGACAGAACTAAGGTAGGGAACACCTGTTAAATTTCATTTCATTTCCAAATTGTGTGCAGTATGTCTCACAATAGGGAATATCATTTTGAAAAATCTGAGAAGAGCCATCTGGGAGAAAAATGCTTATAAAGCTTGCATTTATCTTAGATGCTATGCTGTGTGGTAATAATTCACATACTGTTTTCTTTCCTTCTAAAACCGAAAGGACAATGCTTGCACTATAATGAATGCTGCGTTGTTGTGGATTGTTGAACACAGGGATTCTGGTGCATAGAGGTTAACAGAGATTTGTGTTCTCCCATGGCTTGTAAAATCACATGCAGATATGCATTTCTGGTTGCTTAGTGAGAAAGTAAGGCTTTTGTGGTGACACAGAAAACCTCAAGACTTTCTGCAATTCTGCTTTAATGTAAGTCATTAGAGCACCCTCTTTGCTGTAGTATAGTATTGTGGTCTCAGATAGAAAATCCTTCCCTGAAGAAAGAACACTGAACAGTTGGTGCTAAATCTTCGCTGGCCTGAACAGAGACTGGTCTGGCACATGGTAGTCAGAGAGTAAATATGTATTGAATGAGTGAGTCACCATTTATAATTATTCCAACATTTTTTTCCTTTTCAGAAGTAGCCTTCTCATTTTTAAAAATTTCTAGAGATAAAGCTCTAACACAATGCATAATTCTGTTATGAAGAGGTTTCCAAATCCTACCTTAAAAAATTCTATTTCAGAAAATATTTAATATGGTAATACAAAGATGAGTCAATTTTGGTTCTTTGGACTCTTGAGATATTCAGTTCCTAGTCAAATGTTTGGATGCTTTGATTTATGCTGGTTATTCTAAGTAATGAATTAAAAATTATGGTGAACATTTATTGAGTGGTTACTCAGTCTCACATCCTATGAAAGGAACATTGCATGGGCTTTTCAAAAGTGAATGTTCCAGATAACTCTATGGGGCTATTGTATAGATAAAGTCACTGTAGCTTTCTCAAAGTTATTTAGCTAGTAGTAGGTTATGAATCCAAATAATCTTAAGTCCAAAATCTATTTTTGGAAGTCATTAAATTTTTTCTGATAGTATGAAATTAAATTTATTTGATCTATTGCTTTAAATCTAACTACTAGTGTTTATAACCTTTTGAAAGAATACCGGATTATAAATGTATGATTTAGGGAAATTCAGCATGTTTACTTGAGATGTTCTAACTGAGTATCATAATACTTATGTTATTGTCAGCCACAGTGTTAGTTCTATTAGTGAACTTCAGTACTGACTGAACCTCAGAATCATACTGACATATGAGATAAGAGTAACATATTTTTGTATTTTCACAGTGTGGATCAATATAGAACATGATACTATCCATCCTCAATCCATGTGTGGATGTACTACATCTTTAAGGATTATTATTCAAGTTTTAAATATTTGTCATTGTCCTTTTTTCTATCAAATTAGGTTCTAGGAAAAAATTTTTTTGGATTTCTTGTCATTACTTTAAAATTCAATCTAGTTTGACATATGAGACAATGAAAACATGTGTGGAAACTAAAAGGACTCATTGGAAGTCATATTAAAATTATATAACAAATGGCCCAAGTATATGATATGTGCCTAATATTTTACAAGAATCGTCACAGTAAATCTTTACTGTGTGTATCCCCATTATCCCCCACTCAGAGTGTGTGTGTGTGTGTGTGTGTAGAACAGTGAGAAGGTGAGGGAGAAACAGAGAGAAGGGGACAGATAGAGATGGTGAAATTATTATTCTAGCACTTAAGAATTTTTTTAGTGTTATAAAAACTCAGTGAAATGTGAGAAGTATTACTGGATTATTCTTAAGTTATCTTCTAACATCAATTCTGTACAGAATAAAATGAGATAGCATATTGGCAATCCCCTGGTCTTTTGGTAGAGAAGATACAATATGCTTTAATAATGAAAACAAGAGAAAAATTCTCTTCTGTGCCTTTACGAAAAAGACACTTTTTTTAGTATAGATTTAATTTTTCTTAATATTCAGTTTAGAAGAATTACTTTATCTGAAGAAGTTAAGTATATTATTACTTTGCTAGTTCTAGATGGATCAAATTAAAGTGAACTATATGTAATTCTTATATAATTAAGGCAAAACAGAAATAAGAATTTTGATAGATTGGATGTGAAAAGTGCAGGTTCTGAGGAATTATTTCATCAAGAATATTTATTAAAAAGTAACAAAATAGTTAAATATATGTATTATATGTACTTTATACAAGTAATATATATTACATAGAGTAAAAGAATAAAAATGGGAAAGGTCAAGTCATATGTTCAGTGTGGAATATTTTCCTAGTTATAATATAAATTTATGTTCTAAAAAGGAAGGAAAGAAATGACTAGGCTTATCTTCAATATAATACAAGGATACCTACTTGTTATAAGTTCTTTTTATTGATAATAACCATATTTTACAGTTTTTAGCCCTCTGTCCACAATTGGCTAAGTTTAAAAACATGACATTATATGAAATGAAACATGCTTATGTAAGTGATGATTCATTTCTTTCTGTAATTTACTGTTCAAAGGTTTTAAAAATCTTTAGCAGAAGGCTTTAAGAAGGTTTTATATAATACTTTCAATGCTGTGTCCCCTGTATTTGCTTTGACATGTTACATGAATTACTTTATTAAATAAGGATTGTTGAAACCTTGGACAATGTGGCTCATGCAATTAAAAACTGTATTGCTCTTCTGTATGTGCCTACATGTAAGTGACCCCATGGGTCTCCCAAAGTGAGCCTTTAACATTCCAGAATTTTTACTGTGCACCTGTTGCTGGCATCTAGCCTCCCACCCACACAGGCTAAGTCTAACTAAATGAAGTTTATGCTCGCGCAATAAAGTATGTAAAGATGTAGTAATAAAATGGGAAGACAGTTACCTTATTAGTGGGGTTGCTGAAATAGCTTCACTAGAAGAATGTATGCACATATGTGAAAGAAAATAGAATGTTTGTGCATAGGAGAGCCTAGAAAGTCATTTATTCAAATATATTTCTTACATATCTTTTTATGTTATATATTCCAGATGGGATTTATACAGCTCAATGAGGACTTCATATTTATTGAACCACTCAATGATACAATGGCCATAACGGGTCACCCACACCGTGTATATAGGCAGAAAAGGTCCATGGAGGAAAAAGTCACAGAGAAGTCAGCTCCTCACAGTCATTACTGTGGTATCATTTCAGGTAATGCCTTCTCCTGTAGGGGTCTAACAAATATGCAATGGGACATGAATACATTACAGTTTTATTCTTCCTTTCCTTCCTTCCTTCCTTCCATCTGTCTGTCTGTCCCTATGTTCATCTGTTCATCCATCAGTCTGCTACTTTTGTACTTTCTCAAATTGTGGAATCTCTTTGGTTAATAACAATTAAATATATCTATCTGAGACTTCTGTTTTAGTTTTCTACGAAGTACTACATTTTAATATAAAAACATAGAAATCCACAGGAATTCAGAGATTAATATATAAACATGCCCTGTATCTCTCTTGAATTGTGAAGCGTTTCTTATAGTATACCATTCACCTCATTGGCACAGAAATGACACCGAGAGAATTCCAGATCTTTTGAAACTGAATACTGTGAGCTCATGGCCTTATTTTAGTCCACCTCTTTGAGAACATCATAGATATCTTTTTACTTGGACCAGATGCCTCTTCTACTTCTTTCTTCTTCTTCTTCTTTCTTTTTTTTCTATTTGACCCAAGTGAAAGTCATCTTGGAAGTTAAAATTAACAGTGTAATACGAAGAGTAGAGATTTATTTCTTTGAATTTTACTCTCAGTATCAAAATACCTTAAATCTGGACTTTCAGAAACTCATAAACATTTCCAGCCATCAAATTCTAGTCTGTTTGTTTGTCTGCCAGTTCTTCACAGAAATAAAATGAGGCTGACTGTTTTGTCAACTTTCTTACTTCCTTTGGCAGAGGTCTTTGTGTTAGCAGGAACGGTAAGGAAAATGAATGATTTCTTTTATGTAAGGAAGACCTGAAAGTCATAGCCAACCTTCAGAAAATAATTAGAAGTGTCCCTAGGAAAAATTTTTAGACATCTAATGCGGACATCTCAGTGACTGTTCACTGATACGAGAAATATTTCCAGTTAGGATCTGAGGAAATAGGAATTTATTCAAGAAGTTTTGGTGTAAAGACATAAAACTTGACTTGCAGATTTAAAATTAGGTGTTAGTGTGGTAAGTGCCAACATACCAGATATAAAATTGATTATGGTATTTGAGGCTAGTTTAGGTATATGACTTATGACTGTCAGCAACATTTGCAGAGGTGATAGGGTGTTCATATCATTGCTCGTTTGGGTGTTCAGATTCAGAAAGAATTATGATATATTTCTGTTTAAATATATTTATCTCAAATTAATCTGTGATTTTGGTTTTCCTCTGTGAAAGCTCATGGTATCAGTCTGAATAGGAATCGTCTTCAAAAAAGGTTAAGTAGAGCTACCTCTGGGCCGCACTATGTGCTGTACTTGATCAGGTCAATTTACATGAAACACATCCTTCTTCTCTGTTCTGAAATGCAGGCACAAAGGAGATAAAACTGCTGAACAGAAGTCACAGCATTATGAACAAGCCAAAGAAAGGCTCTTGTGTTGAGAAATGATAGCAACAACTTGGATTTAGTCCATTTAAGGAAATTATCTTTTATGAGTTATACTAAAAATGTGCCCTGTGCAACTTTCAAATCATAGTCAGCTCCAGCTGTTCTAATTACTCATGTACAGGATGACACAAAGTAAGCTTTGTGTGCGATGGTGCACAGAAAAAATATTTCTAGAAAATTCTAAATTGTAATAGTTTTATCAAGCACAAATACACAGCTCATGTTTGACAAACATTGCTCATAAGCTTTCTAATTATGGGTTTTTTTTTTGTTTTTTTTTTTTTAGGCATGACTGTTTGGTATTCATTGACCTAATTAGGTCAAGCACTTGCCTGCACTGAGTATTAAACTATCAGTTGCATATCTACTGAGTTTACCTACTTTCAGACTTTTTAAAGGTCTAGAATTGAAAAAATGGCTTTAAAATTAGCACTATGTGAAAGAAAATCTTCATTTACTTATACTAGTGTGCCTAATCTTATTACTTCAGGCTGATGTATTAATGTAGTAAGCACGTGGTTCAGCTGTGGATAATTCAACTTTGCCTTGGTGCAATGAAATCAGAAAGTTTCGTGTATTCACATTGGTCTTTCCACTGTTCCCTTTCCTCCTTTTAATGCCTTAGATAGAGTATGTTTCTATGTGTTGACTTCATGAATATCTTTTCCGAACAGGAAACTTCATATTTAGGTTGACTTTGTTGTGTTCTTCTGTGAAAGTATAATATAGAGAAGGCACATGAGATTGAGAGCCAGAGACGGCCCCTGGGTTCAAGGCATAGTTTCACTTTCCCTCCTGCTAGGTACTCTTTTTTTCAATTTCCTTAAGCTTTTTTTTTTTTTTTTAATTTTAATATAGTTGACTTACAATGTTATATTAGTTCCAAGTGTAACACACATAGTGATTTGACAATCTGTACGTTACTCAGTGCTCACCACGGTAAGTGGTGTTACCATCCGTCAGTAGGCAGAGTGAGTACAGTATTACTGACTGTACTCCCTATGCTGTACTTATCATCCATGTGACTCATGTATTTTATAAACAAGAAGTGCGTACTTCTTAATCCCCTTCTCCTGTTACACCCATCACCCCACCCCCCTTTCCTCTGGCAACCACCAGCTTATTCTCTGTATGTATGAATCTGTTTATGGTGTGGGTTTTTGCTTGTTTGTTTGGGGTCTTTTTGTTATAGTTTTTTTTTTTTTTAGATTCCATATATATATGAAATCATATATTATTTGCATTGTTCTGTCTGACTTAACTTAGCATAATGCCCTCTAGGTCCGTCTTTGTTGTGAATGACAGGATTTCATTCTTTTTTATAGCTGAGTGATAGTCACTTAAATATATATCCCATCGTCTTCATCCATTCATTTTATGATAGACACAATATGTTGCTTCCATATTGTAAATATTGTAAATATTGCTACAGTAAACATAGGAGTAGACATATCTTTTCAAATTTTCATTTTCTCTGAGTAAATATCTAGCAGAAGGATTACTGGATGATATGATATTTCTATTTTTAATTTTTTGTGGAACTCCGTGGTGTTTTCAACTTTTACACCATAGCCTCTTCATTTGCAACGTAAGCATGACCAGTCACATCACAGGGATAAAGAGCTAAATGTCACAGCTCTTATTCTCAAGAGGCAACCAGTATATTATTTTAGGCAGACTGGTAAGTGGGTAATTATACTGAGGTATGATGAGAACTCTGGCACACAAGAAACTAGGCTTCTGGTATCAGGGGGCTGAGCCCCAAAGATCAAGCAGCAGCAAAGATCAAGATGACAGACTTACGTCTCTGGGGAAAAAGGGAACCGAGAGTACGGGTTATGATCATGAACTTTGGAGTCTCTGCCTGCATTCACAAACTTACGCTACCACTTCCTAGCTGCATGACTTAGGAAAACTTTCTCTCCCCAGAACTTCATGTACAGTATAGAAAATGGAGATAGTGATACCCAAACCTCAAGGCTGTTGTCAGAGTTAAATGAGATTATGTATGAAAATGAAAACCTTTGTGAAGGTTTTAGTACATGTGGTTAGAGAAGAACAACAATTTCAGGCAAAAGAAGCAGTGTGTGCAAGACTCTAAAGGCAGGAGAAGGCATCGGCTGGGGGAGCTGGAGCCACATGTTTGCAGTGTGGATGGGAGATACAACCCTTGAAAGGTAGTCATGGACCCGGATGATGAAGGGACTTCCTTGTGTGTACTATGGTATGGACTTTACCTGGGAGCAATATGTGATCTTTCAAGATTTTAAGCAGGCAAGTGATATTATTAATATATATTATATTACATTTTATTAAAACCTATGCATATGTTTAGGACTCACTGCTACAAGTAGATTTATAGAATTGAAGAAGACTGATCTGTTTGAGCAAGTCATAGAAATCATCTCTATTCTTAGAGGTAACTTAACCAGACAACTACTGAAATAGTTTCCATATGTCATCCATAACTGTTATGGATATTATTGTCACTATGTGTATAGGGTATTGTAGAGAGCACACATTGAGCATTGGTGACTCTACATATTTCAAATTTCTTCACTAACTGGAAGTGTGTGGTATCAACTGTCTTGTTCTTACACATGCCTATGGGTAGAAAAGGGTCTCAAGATTTGGAAGATGACAATCTTAGCGTAGTTGATATAGACAATGAGACCATCAAAGAAAGCAACCTGATATAAAGATTACTTCAATATACATGGTTCATACACAGTGGCTAACTTGTATGATGGAGTCTACCGTGAAGTTAAGATTTTTAAGAAATGTTCTAGAATGTTCCATGCAGCCTATTTAAATATACCATGCAAATAGGGATGTAGCAAATTGACAAATGGGGCTAACAGTTGTCGTTAACTGGGGCAATAAAGAAAACAAACCTTTTTTCTCCCTTTATTTACCATTCTTGCTACAGTTTAAAAGCTCCTCATTTTATAAGTCTCCCCTTGGTTTCTTCTCTTATTTTTCTTGCATCTCTGTCTCCTTTGTGGGCATTTCTTCTTCTATATGTATACCCCCTAAATGTAAGCATTTCCTAGGTCATCTTCCTTTGCTTTCTACTTCTTGTTCCACATGCTTTCCTAGGGTGATATAATCCAAATCCATGGGTTCAACCTCACTTATATGTTGATTAGTTCCAATCTCCATTTTGCCCTCTTTCCTTTCAGGTGTTTAGTAACTTGTATTTATGTGTCTCACAATCACTTCAGACTTAAATCTAAAGCTGAACTCATCCTCTTCCTTCTCAAAGTCCCCTGTAAATATCTTCCACCTTCTACTACCTGACCATTCAAAGGTAAAAACTGAACCCCACCCACCCACCCTGCCCCACCTCCACACAAGCCAAAACAAACAGCAGCAACAAGAGAGAGTAATTCTGGAGCCCCTGGGTGGCTCAGTTAGTTAAGTGTCCGACTTTGGCTTGGGTCATGATCTCCTGGTTCGTGTTTTGAGCCCCATGTTGGGTCTGTGCTGACAGCTCAGAGCCTGGAGCCTGCTTCAGATTCTGTGTCTCCATTTCTCTTTGCCCCTCCGCTGCTCACACTGTGCTTCTCTCTCTCTCTGTCTCAAAACGAAAAACATTAAAACAAAAAAAGAGTAATTCTAACCACTTCCCTTTTCTTCCCCTAAGTTAGATTAATTTTACTTGTGATGATGACGACTTTGTAATATTTTGCCTATCTTCTCATCCTTTCTGTTCCTACCACTGTATGATTTTTACATATAAGATCAGTAACATAGCCATATAGGAGAGCTACGTCTGTATTTTCCCTCCATAGTTTATTTGGTGTTGACCGTGCCAAAATGAATCTTTTCATCTACTTGTAGGAATGCCTGCAACTAAATGTTACAAGTATATATAACAACATACTAATATATAACTGAGTACATTTGAGATTATGGTTAGAAAAACTGCAGAATTCTTTCCTAATTGTGAGAGATCTCAAGATACAGATAAAAAGCAATTTCTTATGTTGCCTTTCATCAAGGTCTTTGGTTTCAACTACTGGTACTAAGTATGGACTCATAAAGTGTACTTTTAACTCTTGTAATCCTGTTAAGGATGGCTAGTGTTGTTTTGTCCTTTTGCACTGTCATGATTCATGATACAATGTTTCTTTTCATTAAATAATAAGCCTTTGCTTTTGTTTTTATAACGCTTTCATTAACTTTGTTAACTGACTCTACTAGGATACAACTTTGTTCATTAAGTAGTTTTTAGTCTGGGTTGCTAAAAAAAAAAAAAGAAAAAAAAAACCAGTAAATTATGAACATATCTCAGAACAGTGAAGTTTCCAGCAATGGTAGTGGAATCCAGTTCATGTTAGATCTCAGAAATAACTCAGGACTGGAAGCAGTAATAGAAGGGAACAAGTAGTTCAAAAATTCAGGATATAAATTAATTCTGCCACCATGGAAAAATGTTAGAGGGTAAGAAAGGTTTGCAAAGTGGAATAGAATAGACCTAAATTGAATTGACAAGTCCCTGCCAAAGGACTTGGAACAAGACTCAACGAAAACAATTTGTCAGAAGCCACCACAATGGACCAGAACTATGAGAGTATGTATTTGGAAATTAAAAAATAAAAAGTAAGTGACACCCAGGGAAACATGACTGATTGAACATACATGTTTATCTCCATGAAATTCTTCTAAACACACGTTTACTTCTAGGGATTCCATTAACATTACAGTAAAGAGTTATAAAAGATGTTAGCCCGCAAGTATAAGTTTGGGAAAGGAGGTGGTAGCAGTTTAGTGACATCAACAGAATTTTGATATATGGCCAGGAGCAGAATAGGTAACCGGTAATTTAAGAATGGATTGTAGAGATGGTTGCCCAACTGTAGAAATTTGTTACACCTAACTGATTATACACGTCAGTGGCTACATGTTTTGTCATATATATTATATCTCAGTAAAGCTGTTAAAATAATAAATTCATTATTGAGGTACCACATGCATACAGGAAGTTGTGCAAATGTGTCCCAACTGCTAAATTTTCCCCAAATGAACATAACCATGTAGTTATCACTCAGATCATTAATCATTGAGTATGCAAATGTTCAACTTGATTGGCTACTGCTTGCCCATTTTTCAGTGTTTATCCTAATTTAAACTCCCAGCGTGTGTGTAGGGGCTTATAGTTGTCTCCACATTCTTGACAACACTTAATATAATCATCTCTTTAGTTTAGCCATTCTAGAGAGTTTAGTAAATTTAATTAATTATGGTTTAAATTTGCATTTCCCTGAAAACTAATGAGACTGAGCACCTTCTCATATGCTAATTAGCCATTTGGATGTCTTTGTTGTTTTTAAAAAATGGCTGGTCAAGTCTTTTGCCAATTTTTCATTTGGGTTATCTGTTACTAATTTAGAGTAGATTTTAATTTGTTTCTTATGGATAAGTATTGTAAATATCTTCTCCCCCTTGGTGGCATGCTTTTCATTCTGATAGTGGCAAGTTTTAATAAACATTTTACATTTTTATGTAGTTAAATGTATAAATATATTTATTTGTGGTTAATCCTTTTATTTGGGCCTGTTGGAAGAAATCTTTATTTCCCTAAGTTCATAACTTTCACTCTGTGATCCTGATGGAAGGCAGAACCGAGTCTTTTGTAACCCATGCATAATGTTGTAATAATTAGGACCCACTGCCTGAAATGAGGATGTGTGAGGCAGTGACTGCAGTCAGGCACTCTCTGCAAGTGGACCTTTATTTTGTCACTGGTTTCAAAAAGAAAATTTGATTTTTTTATTGGGTTATTTTATTTATATGAGCTCTGTGCTAGGAATTTTTGACTAATGCGACCTTATTATAAGACATCAACAACACTAGAAAGTAGATGTTGCTATTATTCACATGAAGAAATCAAGGCTAACTGGGTGATGTTAGTCTCCCAAGTAGCAGAGCTAATAAATGGTAGAAGTCTATCTAGTCTATTTGATTCCTAAGTCATACTCCAAAGCCAGATGTCCTTTTAGCTTCCATGTATTCAGAGAACTTACTTGGTCTTGCTCAATGTTGTATCATCAACATATTTTGGTATTAAATAAACATTCTTAAATGTTTATTTTTATTTTATTTTTGAGAGTGAGAGATATAGAGTAAATGGGGAAGGGGCAGAGAGAGAGGGAGACAGAGCTCTGTGCTGTCAGCAAAGAGCCTGACATGGGGTTCGATCCCACAAACCATGAGATCATGATCTGAGCTGAAATCAAGAGTTGAACACTTAACCAACTGAGCCACCAAGGTACCCCTTAAGTAAACATATTTTTAAAAATTAGTGAAGAAACAGAAATTTTTTATTCACTTTGCCAATATGGAGTCACATTGGAAAATCCATTTCTCTATTGCAGATAAAGGAAGACCTAGATCTAAAAAAATAACAGAAAGTGGAAGAGGGAAACGGTATTCATACAAATTACCTCAAGAATACAACATAGAGACTGTAGTGGTTGCAGACCCAGCAATGGTTTCCTATCATGGAGCAGATGCAGCCAGGAGATTCATTCTAACCATCTTAAATATGGTAGGCAAACTTTAAAGTGCGCTTGGAATTTTTTCAAGAAAACTCTAAGGAAGAAATGTGTGAGTATAATGACGTTCTTTAAAAATTAATTCATTACTATTCTTTTCTTTTATTGACATCAGTAAAAAAAATGCTTTGGGTATAGCAAATATCTCAAAAGAGATAACAAAAATAATAATTCACATGTGCTAATAAGAGAAACGATCCTCATTGTTGATTTCAGTGTGGCAAACTCTTTCTCTATTATTATTTTCTCTTTTTTTATGACCTTCTTCTCATTCTCTTTTATAAAAGGCCATTTGCTGAAATTAGAAATGTTATATGTTTTTGTATGCATGGCCCCACCCAAAGTATTAGACATTATGCAGTGGAACAAAAGTGGAGGTTGGTAATCCACTGATAGGTATGTAAAATTTGATGTCAGATATAATACTAGTTTATGAGTAAGACCTAATAGCCAATAGCTAAATTTTTTAAGCAGGTGGATCACATGTAGCTAACGTCAGTTTCACAGCTTCCGAACTGCAGAAATCTCGTTTGTACCTAGCATCGCACAGATGTTTACCACCAAATGAATCCTTTGACCTAATTATATACCCTGTTGGTTAAACTTCCTGCAAGGCAGAATTAGAAGGTCAGAGTGAAGAGCTGTTCTTAGGGCAGAATGAACATAAATAAACGCCAAAAGCAAATGCCCATTTCTGATAACAGTTACCATATAAGGCAGGGTAAGAACCACTGATTCAGGGATAAATATATTTTGTAAAATTCCATTTTTACTGTTTGTGCTCATTTTTACTATTTATTTGAGCAGGGAACAGATTCACCCACACTTCAGTCATTTCTGACCATGTTCCACTACCTCCGGAACATTCCACCAGCAGTCTGTTATGGGGTAGACTACCGGCTTCAGTTTCTTCTAGGTAGTTCTATCTCTGAAAGTGTGGCCTTGACGTGTCAGCTTTCCATTTTCTATTACAAATTAAAGAAATATTAATTTCTACAAAAAAAATGAAGGTACCACATAAAAATTCACCTTGCTTTCCCAGCACTGCCACATACACGCACACCATATTTTGGGAAAAACAGTTATAATGAGGGTCTGAAACCATTAATCAACAGTGGCCTGCAAGCTTGTCTTCCTGGGTAGCACTGAAGAGAAGAGCTTTGAAAACCCTTTTCCTATTTGGCAGCTAGCTTAGGGAGAGAAAACCCTTCTCCAAGAAATGAATCAGGAGGTGGCATAAAGCAGGCTCAGTTTTCAGGACTGTTTCTCAGCAAAAAGGACGACACTGGCATTTTGTAATCTTAAGAAAAATTCTAGGGTTTAGTTACTAAAATGCTTGTCTTCAGTATTGTAAAAAGCCCAGCCTTCCTTCTGTATCCCATTGGAATTCTTAGACAATCAAGGCTGCACTGAGTTTCTCAGAAGGCTAGGGCTAAATTTCTTGGTATTTAAAACGAATTAGCTACATTATTCTTGCTTATTAAGCTAATTTTAAAACTATTATTTAAGTGGTTTTAAATATACATATATATGCATATATATATATGTAAGATATCTCAACTAAATTGAGACTTCTCCCATATCTGGGCTTTAAGAAAAATAAATATGATTTCAAGTTTTATTTTAGGAATTTTATTTTTATTTGTTTTTAGGTTTTTAACCTTTTCCAACACAAGAGTCTTGGTGTGCAGGTCAATCTTCGTGTGATAAAGCTTATTCTGCTCCATGAAACTCCAGTAAGAAAGTCTTGAGTTTTTTTGTTCAATTGACTGGGTGAGAAGCTGTGTTCAGATGCTTTTAAGTAAAGTGAACATTAGGAGTGTGCTTTTTATTGACTTAAAAATCCAGAAATATCCACTAAGTCACTTAAGCTATACATAAAACTGGCCTTTAGTTTTGGTTAATACCTCAGTTTTATTCTAAAAATGGAATGTTCTGAGTTTCCAAGGATCCTGACAACAAACCTTAACTTTCCAAGATGTAATTTTTAAAAGTGATTTTTAAATCTGCTTTATTTTCTTATTTAAACATAGGCTTTTGAAGCATTTTCTTATCTGTAATTCATTTTAAACAGAGACTACTCTGTGGCATTATTTTAGTATGCTGCTTAACTAGAACTTTGAAAAACCTTTGTTCTTAAATTGTAGAAATAAAATTAAGTTATTTAAGTCTGAAAGTTCCACATTCTTACTGCACCGCTGTCCTTTTTCAGAATACCTTGAACAGACTTTGTAGTTTCTGTACCCTTACAAAGTTTCATGATTTTCAGCTGGGGCTAAATTAATTCTGAATGTCTTACAGCTTCTAATTAATGTTGTTATGGTCAGCGGTCCCCTTTAGTAATTCATGAAGTCTCCTCAGTTTTTAGTTTTTTGCATATCTGAGAATAATTTGCCTTGAGGTGAAATCTCTTCTTTTGTAGGCAGATCTGTATATTGGACACCATGGAGAGAAAATGCTAGAGAGTTTCTGTAAGTGGCAGCATGAGGAATTTGGCAAAAAGAATGATATACATTTAGAGATGTCTACAAGCTGGGGAGAGGACATAACTTCAGTGGATGCAGCTGTACTTATAACAAGGTAAATTTTCCAAAGCCAATTAAATGACATTCCTAATTCGATGGCTGTGCTCTTAATCGGATTAATTCCTTCAGAGAATGCTTTTATTCCAGATTTTGTGTTCCAAAAAATTTTTGGCATAATGATGTTAGTCATCTCCCTCAATTCATAATAACTGATTTCTGAATAGGCACATTTCGGATGGCATATTGACAAAGCTTTTGTATAGGTAATTTAAAAATAGTTTACCCTTGGGCTCCTGGGTGACTCAGTCGGTTAAGTGTCTGACTTCAGCTCGGGTCATGGTCTCAGGGTTCATGGCTTCAAGCCCTGCATCGGGCTCTGTGCTGACATCTCAGAGCCTAGAGCCTGCTTCAGATTCTGTGTCTCCCTCTCTCTCTGCCACTCCCTTACACATGCACTGTCTTTCTCTCTCAAAAATGAATAAACATCAAATATTTTAAGAAAATAAATAAAATTTTAAAACACCCTCAATTTTCGGTATGAAGACATAGCCATTGATGATGGTAAGTGAACAGTATGGTGAATTTTGGTGGAACTTCACAAAAAGCCTACACTGTATGTTTTTCAGTTATCACCATAGGGATAAAGCACCCGATATGTTAAATTCCGTAATTGATAAGCTTTCTGATAGCACCTGAGAAAAAAGTTTCATTTAAATCTCTAGCTAATTAATTTTTTGCTCCACTGTGAATGTCCTCCTAACAAACATTTGTAATGCAGCGTTAAGTGAAAATCTAAAGAAAGGGCAAATATAAAGAGATGAAATAATGAGTAACAACATGCTCTTTATGAGCCCAGTGTGTTAATAATTATTCATAAATTTCTTGTTTAAAACTATTAAAAACAAATCATAATTCATTATTCACCAGCAGTTTATTTTTAGCATCAGTAGTATTGACATTTCACATCACAGAATACACAGTAACATCTAAACATGATTTTCTATAACAGGTCTGTTGAATTCACAATAGCATCTTACTGCTAATAGGAAAAACTATTACTATTCTACATAATTCATGAAGGTGAAAAAAATTTATTGTAAGAACACAGTTGGACTTCCACCTCCAGTTATGGAGGTGTACCTGCTCTTGGACTTTTACAATGAGTAGCCATAAAACTGAAGAATATTTATGAGACAAATGTTTTCAGGCGTTGGAGGATGAGCAGGTGCAAGACTACGGTCTTTGAAAGAAGGAAAATTTATTCAGTGAGCCCCATAGTCACCCCAGATATTTGCCTAGGAACAATTTTTTGACTGGTACAGCAAGCTGAAATCTATGTAGAGCACAGTGGTCCTACTGAGGGTACCGTGGACAGGGGGCCTGTGCAGGAAATGGTGCCAGGAAGCCTGTGTGCAGATCATCTGTGCGAATATATGCAAGATTGGTCTGAATATACATAGATAGAAACTTTCAAAATTCATTAGAGTGCTACAGCTATGGAGTTGAGATTATTGAAGGATACCAGGAATTGAGTAGCTTCAGGCCACAAAAGTAGAGCGACCTCATTAATACCTGTCATTACTCCTGGTATTTAGCTGAGAAAACAGAAAAGCTGAGCCTTCCTAGTAGGGACTTTGATCCAGAGAAATATCTACTCTTGACCTGCCCTAACAAAGCCTGAAGTCAAGCACCTGTAAGATGTTTCTGGGAGATAGACTATTGAGGTTTACAAAAGCTTGGAAATTATCTTGAGCTTTAGATAGATCCTCCCTACCAAGGAATAAACTTAAACATCTCAAATTCAGAGTGACCACCAGTAATTGAACTGCCTCCTAAAACAAGAGTTAGCTCTCTTCAGAGGAAGATAAAAGAATCCTGAATATCTATAAGATCTCTACATTGTCTCAGACATAATAAAAACTAGTCAAGCATAGAAATATGAAAATGGGACCCATGGTCAAGGAAAAATAGTCTGTAGAAACTGACCCTGAGATAGTTCAGATGTTGGATTTACTAATCAATCTGGTTGTAATTGGATTCTTAGAAGAAGAGAATGAGAATGGGTATGAAAAATTATTTGGACCTACAGTGGCAAAATTGTTTCCCAAACTGATGAAAAACAAAACAAAAAAAACCCAAAACCCTTAGATACCCAGATATATCATAGGAGAATGAGTAAAAACCAAAGATACAAAAAGTATGTTGTGAATTGTACAGAGTAAAGAGATGCATTACTCAGAGTAAACAATGTTATGATCAATAATCGACTTCCTGTCAGAAAAAAATAAATATAAAAGACAATAAAAAATGTATGGGGCTAGGGTAACCCTATCAACAGAAATTCTTAATGAATTCTTCAGAGCGCTTTCTTAATCTATGAAAGGGTATCTACACACATATACACAAAAATCTGTAGCTAACATCACACTTAATGTTGAAAACCAAATATTTTCCATTAGAACTGGAAGCAAGGCAAAGGTTTCAATGCTTACCACTTCTATTGAATTTTGTACTGAAGATCATAGCCAGTATAGTAAGGTGGGAAAAAGGAAAAAAAGTTCTTTTTTTTAAATGTTTATTTGAGAGAGACAGAGAAGGAGGCGGGGGAGAGAGATTACAGGTGGGGGAGGAACAGAAGGAGGGGGAGACACAATCTGAAGCAGGCCCCAGGCTCTCTGCTGTCAGCCCAGTGTGGGGCTCGATCTCATGAACTGCGAGATCCTGACCTGGGCCAAAGTTGGATGCTTCACCAACTGAGCCTCCTAGGTGCCCCAAGAATATAAAAGTTCTAAATATTGGAAATAAAAAATAAAAAAAATACTTCTCTCTACAGATAATATGCCTGAGTGCAAAGAAAATTTTAAGAATGCTAGCAGAAAAATTGTCAGAAGTTATAATTGGATTTTTTTAAGCACATAGAATGTAAAGTCAATTTATAAAAGTTCTATTTAGGGGTACCAAATAGCTCAGTCGGTTGAGCATCTGACTCTTGATTTTGCCTCAGGTCATGATCTCATGGTTCATGGGATTGAGGCCTGCATTGGGCTCTGAGCTGACAGCTGGGAGCCTCCTTGGCATTCTCTCTCCCTTCTCTGCCTCTCCCCAACTCTCACACACGTGTGTGTGCTCTCTGTCTCTCTCTGTCTCTTTGTCTCTCAAAATAAAGTTAAAAAAATTTTATTTATATATAATGAAAATGTACAATTGGGATAATATTATAGTAACTTCCAAAACCATAAAAACATAAAAACAATTTAACAAAATATGTGTAAAGCCTCTAAAATGATATCTACAAAGCACTGAGGCAGCTAAGGGAAATTAACGATGTAAATAAAGGTTTTTAATTATTGAAAGACTAAATATGATCAAGATGTCCATCTTCTCCACATTGACTGAAAGTCACTATAATCTCAATGAAAGTTGGGGCCAGCTGTTTTGTAGAAATTGGCAATCTAATTCCAATATGTTTTTGGAAAAGGAAAGGACATAGAAGAGTCAAAACAATTTTGTAAAAGAAGGACAAATTGGGTGTACTTACATTATCTGTTTTCAGAACTTTATTATAAAGATTTGGTAAGCAAAACAATGGGATGTTGGCACAAACTTTGCGAGATAGATGAATGAAATAGAATAAAGAATCTCGAAATGTACCCATGCATATATGGTCACCTGACTCTCAAAAAACCCACCAGTATTATTGAGTGATGGGAAGATAGTCTATTAATGAAATGGCTCTATCAACATCTGCATATCTGTTTGGAAAAAAATGAATCTCAGCCGTGCTTTACACCTTGTGTGATGTTAATTCATAATGGAGTATAGAAAGCTACATGAAAGCTACAGCTATCAAACTCTTAGTAAAAAAAACAAAATAAAACAGAGAAGATCTACATGACTATAGGGAGGGTGTTGATTTCTTGGATAGAATACAAGAAAGGCACTAATCAAACCTTCTTGAAAATAATCATTTGGACTTCTTCAAGATTTAAATCATCTCATGTCCAAAATACATTGATATGAAAATGGAAAGGCAGTCCCTACATTGGAGAAAATAGTGGCGATATATCTGTCTGCCAAAATATTTGTATTTGAAATATATATGTGTGTGTGTCCATATATAATATATAAATATACAACACTTCAAAACTCACTAACAAGGATGATCACATAGAAATGACCTGTATTTGTCCAAATACTAGCTGGTAATCTTCAATTGCCTAAATAACCTCTCTGAGTTTCATCATTATCAACAAAACGAGGAAAGTAGTACAGGGTGAAGAGATAAAGACATCTTGTCTAACATCTAGCCTACAGTGAACATTCAATAATTTTACTACAAACAAATAATTGTGTAAGATCCTGTGTAAGGTTGGAGTCATGTGGCAGATCTACTATCAGAAATACCATTTGTTGTATTGTTATATTGTATATGTTTTTATATTTATAGTTTTGTCAGCCTGTAGTTAAAAATCACTTTACTTTCCTTATTTAGATGATAATTTTGTAACATTGAGTGTCAACTGTCCTCAAAAAAAGTTAGAATTATAATTTCATCCCCCATTAGGGGTGCCTGGGTGGCTTTGTCAGTTGAGCATCTGACTTTGGCTTAGGTCATGATCTCGCAGTTTGTGAGTTCGAGCCCCACATTGGGTTCTGTGCTGACAGCTCAGAGCCTGGAGCCTTCTTTGGATTCTGTCTCCCTCTCTCTCTCTGCCTCTTCCTGACTCGTGGAACAGTCAGAGTCCTGCTCTATCTCTCTGTCTCCCAAAAATAAATAAGAATTAAAAGAAGTAATAATAATTTCATCTCACATTATCTTAGACATGTTTAAGCATCTTCTGTTACTGCTGAAGCTATGCTGTAGTGCTTTTATTTTGTCTTCTCTTACATTGCTAGGGAAAGCTTGCAACAAGGGAGCTAATGATGAAGAGTGGTTAGTTAAGAATGTGGCTTTTAACCCCTCTGGAAAACAGTGTGGAGGTTCCTCAGGAAACTAACAATAGAACTCCCCTAGGACCCAGCAATAGCACTGCTAGGAATTTACCCAAGGGATACAGAAATGCTGATGCATAGGAGCACATGGACCCCAATGTTCATAGCAGCACACTCAACAATAGCTAAAACATGGAAAGAGCCTAAGTGTACATCAACAGAAGAATGGATCAAGAAGATGTGGTTTATCTATACCATGGAATAGTACATGGCAATGAGAAACAATGAAATCTGGCCATGTGTAGCAACATGGATGGACCTTGAGGGTGTTATGCTGAGCGAAATAAGTCAGGCAGAGAAGGACAAATATATGTTTGCATGTATAGGAGGATTAGGAGGAACTTAAGTGAGGAACACGGAGGAGAAGAAGGGGGGAAATGGTGGGGGAAAGGGAGAGAGGCAAACCATGAGAGACTCTTGGATGCTGACAAAAACTGAGGACTGATGGATGTGGGGGGGAGGGAGGGTGGGCATGGAGGAGGGCACTTGTGGGGATGAGCACTGGGTGTTATATGGAAACCAACTTGACAATAAACTATTTGTAAGAAAAAAAATGCGGCTTTTAAGCCTTTATAACATAAGAATAAAATATAGTACACAACAGATTCCTTTTTCAGTGTTTTGAAGAGAAAAATGAAATTAGAAATGAGGAATGAAATTAATGTCACAATAGTGGTGGGGTGAGGTGAAACTTGCATGTAGAGAGTATGATCCCAATACTATACATATATTTACATGTTTTAGTTACATACAATGAATTTATTTATACAAATACCTGGAAATAAAAATGGAGAAATATACTTTAAAATGTTAACTGTAAGTACTCATTGTTAGTGGGATTGTAGGCTAATGTTTTAACTTTATTCTTATATTTTTCAAATATCTATAAGAAATATATTGTATTTTAATGTGAAAAATATGATTTAGTAATCAAATTATATAAATTGTTAATATCATCCTCTTTGGTCTCAGAAGCAGTATTTCAGATACCTAACAACCTTGAGAAGGAAGACGAATTTCATCAGGTGACAATGATATAAATACCACTTGTAGTTAATATATTCTGACATGGTTATTTCTAGTGTATCTTTTAGTTATGGGTAGAAAACCAAAGCTTCATTGTCTAAACAGAATTTCTGCTCCAAACTCAAATAAAAGCCTTGTTTTCGGGGTAAAATAAGCTACAGCTTTGCTGAGTTACATCATGTTTTATGGGGGAAAAATGTTTTGTACACCTTTCATCCATTTAGTAGAAATGTTGACTTTGCTGTTTTGTATGCTGATAGCTAGGACATAGAATAGGACCCAGTAGATTTTTTTGGATCACAACAGGAATAAAAGTAGAAATAAAACAGAAAATAGAAAAATTGGTGATTGAAAATAGGCAAAGAAACCTATCAAAATATGTAGACATATAAAATGTTAATAGATACTGGCAGGGGTGCCTGGGTGGCTCAGTCGATTAAGCCTCTGACTTCGGCCCTGGTCATGATCTCATGGTTCGTGGGTTTGAGCCCCACGTGGGGCTCTGTGCTGACAGCTAGCTCTGAGCTTGGAGCCTGCTTCAGATTCCGTGTCTTCCTCTCTCTCTGACCCTCCCCTGCTCACGCTGTCTCTCTCTCTCTCAGAAATAAATAAAAACATTAAAAAAATTTTTAATAGATACTGACAAATAATTTTACCTTTACTTCTCTCTGGGGCTAAGATTTATTTGGAGGATTCTTGTTTCTCCATATCACTTCTTATCAGTGCCATAACAATGAAAATCAGCCTACTAGAGGGAATGTTATTCCTAAGTGACCTAGCACCATTGGATTAGTAAAGTCTCAGTGAAAGATTTGAGTAATTGAGGTAGAAGTATCTCTTTTTAGTTAGCATAAACATAAAAGTGATCAGATCATTAGCTTTGGAAGTTGTGAAAGAGAGAATAAAAATTTAAATCTCCATGGATTCCATGGTCTCATCCACATGGGGGCAAACTGACTGACCAGTTTCTAGGATATTCTCATCTTAGATTATTAAGCATTTTATGTTATGTGAACCTGTTAGTAGGAAGGAATTTTAGATGCTATTAATTTTGGTTTCAGCTAAAATATTGATTTTATAAATCCAGACCTATATGCAGTAATATATTTGTTAACTTGCTCTGTGATATGAAACAAATGATTTAAAGCTGACTCGTGGTTATGGGCCCATAGTAACAAAAACACAAGATATGCCCTCCCAGTTGTCAAGTCTATGATTTCTTCATGGTTTTTTTTTTTTTTCACATTTCTCTTTGAAATTATCCTGAAGATATAGATTTCTCTTGAGAGTAGTCTTAAATTTAGAATACAATTTAATTAATGATAGGTTTGCCTTTCATATTAACGAGAATGTTTTTGGTTTATGTACAGCACTTTTGAAAGTTAGTTTTAAACTAACATCATTGGCAAGTAAGATAGAAAATTCAATAAAATATACAAATGGCAGAAATATATTAAGTTAACAACTCATAGAATAATTTTTTAATGAATCATTCATAGGTATATCCCAGGACACTATAAAACTTGACAATGAGACTTATTCTCAGATGCATCTTCATTCTTAGAAATTAAAGGCAACATTTCATTTTTTTTCAACATAAATCAGAACTTCAGCAGAAGTTTATTAGCCTTCCCACTTGCCAGAGTCTAACTATCATTTCCATAAAGTCACATTGTGAAACCCTGTGATGCAGACTTCAGCGCAATGAGCCAATGTGAGCCAAAGATGAGAGGATTTGAATCCACTTGATCGTCAGTCTAGGCAGCAAACAAATCAATACCCCCCTCACCTCCCCCCAAATCTTGAATATTATGAAGTTAAGAATACATTATTTGGGCCTTCTTGAAAGAAGTTGCCAGTGGAAAAATTGAAGATTAAGAATTATAATCTGATCTGAGGTTTTTTTAGTGCTGCTCACAATTTCTTCTTTAATTGTACTGAGAAGTACTTCCAGTGCTTTTGGAGAAAAGAGCTTGCATTTTTTAAATAATTTGTTTTATTCATGTGTTTGCTGAGTAGAAATTGGCTGTGTGAAGGAGTCCAAGTGCTCTTGAAAATAAGCAGTGCATTTGTCATAGTTTTATCATCTTGTTTAGTTACAGATGAAGTCCCTTGTTTCACATTATGTAAATCAAATAGTTATGTTGCAGCTTCATGCATTATGATGTGATGTACTGTACATTTAGAAAAAGCACATAAAATCCCTTTCCCTCTACATCTGAATATACTTTACAGTCAGTGATTCTTGGCTCTAAGGTGAAGAGTTTGGTTTTATGTGATTCCTTAATTTTCTGCATTACCATATTATTCAGTATCATCTGTTGTGGGTGTTTCTTTCTCCATTTGTTTGCTGGCAAAGGCATCTGCAGAATAACTATCCATTATTTAATACAATTCCCCAGGCTTCTTCCTCAATGATTCTGGGCCCTTATCACATTACAGAAATGACTATATGTCATCATCTTCTTTGGCTTCAGAGTAGAAGTCTTTTTTTACTTTGTATTATTACCCTTTATCCACTGCTTGGCATAGAAAAGGCACCTAATGAATTCAGCCACATCCAGTTGTGTATGTTGTGCACTGTGCGACAGTAGAGGGAGCTTTTTACATTGTTGTGTACATAAATGTATCCCTAAAATTAAACAGTACACACCCTATACAACCAAGCATAGTATCCCTGTGATAAATTTGATTTGTATATCTTCTGATCCAGAAAAGGGCTAAATATATACTTGTAGCAAGAGTCAGCAGACCTTTTCCATTCCTCTTTATCAGTAATTATATTCAGAATCTGAATATGTTCTACAAAAGGGATATCTTTTCCTACATCATTTGTTGTTAGTTTTAAGCCGAGAGACCACCTTTATTCAAGGTGAGCACCAAAAGAGGTGTCTCTCTGGAATTCTTTGGTAGACGGAGAAAATTCTATGTAGTACTTAGAATCAGAAGAAGAATGGAGAAACTAGACATTAAGAAATTGAAAAAGGAGACTAGAAATGTCAACCACTCAGTTTGGACGATTCAGGGCCATTCATGTTTTATTACTGTAGTCTTTATTCACTTTATTTAGATTCTCTGAAAAAAATGGCTTTGGGTTAGAATAGAGTAGGGAGGCAAATTCTGTGATTAGAAGCCAGTGACCAGAAAATGGGATATATTTGAAGGTGGTTCAAATCAGGGGATTTGAACATGGCAAATTCTGTGATTAGAAGCCAGTGACCAGAAAATGGGATATATTTGAAGGTGGTTCAAATCAGGGGATGACAGCATCAGGGGAACGATGCTGGGGTGGGTGTTAGGGGATAGTTAGGGTCTGCCTCACTGGTTGCCAAAGAATCATTTAGATTTTCAAAACTTTCAGTTATAACCCTGGGAACAAGTGTTCCACTGAATGTTTTGTTCATATTTCTTAAGTTTTCAGTTTTGATCTTGAATATTGAAAATAATGAAAGGATGCTGTTCACTAGTTTAACTTAGAAGAAGCTTAGGGTATGGTAGTTCAAGTGATTAATGATACAATTTCAGTGTGTCTCCCTCATTTACTTAGAGTCATTTTTCTAAATAAGGCCTATATTTTCAGGAAGATCTTTTTTTTTTTTTTTAAAAAGTAGAAATATTAAGACAGTGCTGATGGACAATCTGTTTCATTTAGTAAAATTTCTTTGTTAGTTACTTTTTAATAATTAACAGAAATTGACCTACTTTACAACATTAATTCAGTTGGAACATAAGGGTATGTTAAGACAGATGCAAGTAATATTGATAAGATTGTATCTTCTATATATATTAAAAAAAGATGTTTGGTACAGTGAATCGTAATGTATCAAGTGATAGCAGCCAACTTTCAGTTATCCAAAATGGATTAACCAGTTTTTAGATTAATCAGAGTAAAACATAATATTTTCTTTCAGAAAAAAAAACCATTAAAAATTTTAAATTAATGAAAACATGTGCTGTTTCTGTTGTTTGGAAATACACAGTTATCAGTAAACAGCACACTGTAATGCTACTTTGTGTCTGTTGGATATGGGGAATGATCTCCTCCCTAGCAGTCAGGTGAGAGGCCTCTGCAGCAGACCCTCTTTAGAGCAAAGATGTCTGATAATGCTGTCTAAGAGCAGGAGCAACCAAAAGCGTTGCCACTAAAATAAACCAAAGCCAAAAATTTAAGGGTAGATAGAGGTAATTAAGTGAAGAAAGGAAAAGGAAAGCCTAATATACAATAGGGTCTGAATTTCTGCCTTTCTTGAATCCTAGTGAAATACTGAAGAGGTGTTTTTAGCTGAGACCCAGAGGAACAATAAAACTTCAAGTGATTCTTTGTGAAGAAATTCATGAGATCAACAGTCACACTTGAATTATTTTTGTTATTTATAAATGCAGAATGGTGAACGTATTCCTAAATACTGAATATTATTTAAATATTTCAAGTTTATAATAAGTCAGGCAACTTGTGTTGAAAATATATTATTTAAGGTTGTGTTTTGTCTTCTCTTTTGGAACTCTACCTTTCTCTCCTCTATTTTAGTAATCAAGGATTGACTCTATATAGAAATCATGTCTGTCAGAAATTTGCCAGGAGGAATAGTAAAAAATTATAGTGATTAATTGTTGATAGTAAGTTACATCATTCTGTAGTTCATTCATATCCATGGCTCTCTATACATACCTTTTCTCCCCCTCCAGTTTAATGGGAAGGAAATGGCAATATATTATAACAATTCCTGATGTTTACAATAATTCATAATTCACACTATCTCCACTTGTAGAAAGGTATCTTTGAAAAAAATAGTTCATTATCAATTGAGGTCAATGTGAACATCTTATTGAGGCAGTTAAGTTATACAGTCTTTCCATAGTTTGGTAAAGCAAACTACATGATATAAAGTATGATAATAGAATAAGGCCTATATGGCTTGGTTCTATGTACATTAAGATCTAATCAGGTTTACAATACATATATGTTTCTCTATACTAATTGCTGTATGATAGGTCACAAATTGTATTCCATTCCTTTAATTATGTGGTAATCTGGTTGGCCACATAACCATATGAGGTTACCATTATAGACATCTGGGAATTGTAGAAGAAATAGAATAAAAATCCTTTTATATATACAGATGAGCCAGAAAATAAAGGCTGTAGCAAAAACAAATACCTAAATAAATAACACCAAAAAAAGCAAAAAGCAAAAGAGAGCTTCTGAGGTAAAGCGATTGCTTCCCTGGGAGGAGGCCGTTGGATCTAAATATCTGGGTTCTTGGTTTTAACTCCCAGAGGAAGAGAACACTTGGAGGCTTTGCGAGTGTGGCACTGGAGCTGAAATGATTGCATAGAAGCCAGAACCCTTAGATAACTACGCCTTTGATTAGAGTGTGATCTGGTAGAAGCTCAGCAAAAAAGCACAGTCTGTTGCTTAGAAGCAGTCTAGCTGAGCCATGATGGCAACTTAGGAAAAAAAAACCCAGCTGCTCTGGGGATTCTGTACCACAAATATGATTTCCACATTGAAACACTTGTTGAAAGTGTTTCAACACTTTGACCATGCAAAACTACTCTGAAGGGGCCCTTTCACAACTTACATCGCACAAGGCAACTGCAAATAGAGTGCAACTAAATGAGTTCACCATAGAATTTCAGAACACGAAATGACATGGGGAGTCTGGGTGGTTCAGTCGGTTAAGCATCTGACTTCTGCTTGGTCATGGTCTCAAGGTTCATGAGCTCGAGCTCCACATTGGACTCTGTGCTGAGAGCAAGGAGCCTGGAGCCTGCTATGGATTCTGTGTTTCTCTCTCTCTCTCTCTCTTTCTTTGTCCCTCCCCCGCTCATCTTCTGTCTCAGTCTCACAAAAAGGAATAAACATTAAAACAAATTTTAAAAACACAAAATGACAGCATTTTCCATTGTAAGGGCCAGGAGTCCCAGTAAAGACTTATTTAAAAAGCTGGGGTTAAAGAGAAGCCTGTTCATGTGATTAAAAACACCAAAAAATTGGAAATGTGAGAATAAGTTGTTTGAGGGGAAAAAAGTTGATGTGAAAATTGAGGAAAATAAACATCTATAAAAGAAATGTTGTTATACTTAAAATCTCAATGTGTGAGTTGAAAGGCAGATTAGATGCAGCTGAAGAGAGCACTAGTGGATTGGATCATAGATCTGAGGGACTCTTCCAGAAGGCTGCATAGAGTGGTTAAGAGATGGAATTACAAAAGAGTGCTTGAGAGTTAACAGATCTCAGAATGAAAAGAGCTAAAATACACCTAAAGGCCTAAAGGTTTTCTAGCATAACAGAGAGAATGTGAAATTACCTACATAGACAATCCTAAGAATTTTTATGTGTCATGGGAGACTCAAATTGGAAAACACCAAGGACCAAAGAAGATAAATAAAAAGAAAATCAGTACTAGAAACATCTAGGTGAGACTGCAGAACTACAAAGACAAAAAGAAATCCTAAAATTAACCCAAAACCATGTTATATGTCAGTCATAGTTCAATAAAAAATTAACCAGAAACCAAATGCATGAAAAAAAGAGCAAGTTGATTGCTGACTTTTATTCTATATTTATGAATGCTAGAAAAAAATAAAATAATATTTTTCATGTGCTGGATTCAGTACAGTTGTCGTAAAATTTTGCACTTGGCCCCTGTTCCATTATGGATAAATACATGAGAAACAAAGTGTGGAACCGTTTATTATTCATAATACTCACCAAACGAGATACTGAACAATGTACTTGCAGAATAACAAGCTCCCTAGAAAGTAAACATGCAAGATATTACTGAGAAAATAAATTGCTGAATACAAGGGCACATCTAAATAAGGATGGATGGTATAATGAATAGTGAATTTAACTTGTGATTTTAAAAATTGAGATAGAATTATCATGTCAGACAAAAATATGAAAAGTTGAAGGGAGCAGTGGAAATAAAAGCATCTGATGTCCTTTTTTTCAGGAAGACACTGAAGATAATTTTTAACTGTAGAATTTCAACTGAATGTGGCACATAGAATATTGTCTATGTTCTAATCCACAGACCCTGTACTATGTTATCTTATATGGCAACGGAACTTTGCAGATGTGATTATGTTAAGGATTTTGAGATTGGGGGATTATCCTGGATTATCTAGGGGAGCCTAGGGCAATCACAGGTTATAGGGAAAGAGGGAGGCAAGAGAGTCAGAGAAAGAGATGTTAGGATGGAAGCAGACATCAAGTGATGCCATTGCCAGATTTGAAGGTAAAAGGGAATTGTGAGCCAAGAATTACAGGCAGCCTCTGAAAGTGAGAAAAGGCAAGGAAACAGATTCTCATGTGGGGATTCCAGAAGGAACAGTACTGCCTCTACTTTTATTTCATCCCACAAACTCTCCACTTCTGACTTTGAAATTGTAAGATAATATATTTATGTTAAATCACTATGTGTAATTTGTTACAACAGCAATAGAAAACTAATAAAATATATTTTAAATGTAAAAGTAACCATATATTGAACATAACTTAATGTTACCTTTCAAGCAAGGGCAGAAAAAGATACAGGAAAAGAAGACTAGATAGGAAGAAAGAAAAACAAAGAAGAAAAGAAAAGAGATATAACTTGGGACATAGAATTCAGAAACTAGAGAAAAACCCAAATGTATCTATACTAAAATATTAAATTCACTTATAAAGCAATTATATGAACAGGTTTTATAATTTTAACCATATGTTTTTTAGAGACTTAGAGAAAATGAAAGCTGAAAGTAAAACAAAAAGATATACCAAGCAAATATTAATGTATTAATAGCATATTAATTTTTGTTAATATCAGACAGAATAGATTTTAATGGAGGAAAATATTAGGATAAATAGGGTTTCCATACAATAATTAAAACTAATTCAAAATAAATTATAAAAGTTCAGAGAGATAACTTAGTTTCAACATAAAGCAAAAATTAGAATCACAAGAAAACAAATTTATAACCACAATGGAATTTTAACACATCTTTTTCATGAACAGACTTAAAAATAAATTCAGATTTTTCTCATTTTCTTAAGCATTTTATTTTATTTTTTATTTTTTCAACATTAATTTATTTTTGAGAGAGAGACAGAGTGCGAGTGGGGAAGGGGCAGAGAGAGAGAACTGAAAGCAGGCTCCAGGCTCCGAGCTGTCCGCATAGAGCCTGACATGGAGCTCGAACTCATGAACCACAAGATCATGACCTGAGCCAAAGTCAAACACTTAACCGACTGAGCCACCCCGGCATCCCTCTTAAGCCATTTTATATCAGACTTTATTAGCTTGCTCTAATGAGCATGTATAGCTTTTCTCCAAACAGTTGGAAAATAAGCATTTTTTAAAGTTTTAATTCCAATATGGTTAGCACACATTGTTACATTGTTATCTTAGTTTCAGGTGTATAACAGTTCTATCCCTTACTCAGTGCTCATTGTGATACAATGAGCCTGCTTCAGATTCTGTGTCTCCCTCTCTCTCTGACCCTCCCCTGCTCATGCTGTCTCTATCTCTCTCTCTCAAAAGTAAATAAAACATTAAAAATTAAAAAAAAAAAGAAAAAAGATCCCCCTTTTTTAGATGAGAGGACAAAGGTACAAGAATTAAGTAAATTGTCTCAGGTCACATAGCTAGTAAGAAAAAAAGGTAAATAAAATTGTGCTTTCATACAGTTTGCCTCTAAAGATCATAACTTGTTATGAAATGTTCTTTGAGATATAGTAGTCAAATAGCAAATTATAGAATATTATTCATGGTTAAATCCTACCTGTATAAAATATTAATTTTCTCATGCCCTTTTGAAAATGATTACTACCAGTTTTTTAAAAAATTTGCCAGTCTTAGGATATAAAATATTTTGTTGTTTTAACTTGTATTTTTTACATTTGAATCTTCTATCTGGAAATTATTTTTGTGTCTGTGAAATAGAGATCTTATAATATTTGGCTGAAAGCCATGGTCCAATATCAGATATAGTTTTTATAATAAAAAAGTGAAATCCTGTAAAATTCAAAACAAGATAGAATTTTATTTTTGAATTTTTTTTATGAAATAGAACAGCATGTTTCAGGATTTATATAAGGTAAAAATGTATCATTAAAATTTTAATAATTCTCATACATTCTTAGAATTAAAATTAGTAAATTCTTGGAGATAAAGTATGTGGTTTATTTGTTCATGTAATTATTAAAAGTGAGTCACATAATCGATTGTGGAAAAGTTTATATTTACTTCCATTTTCTGTTTCCTCTCTAGGAAAGATTTTTGTGTTCATAAAGATGAACCATGTGATACTGTTGGTAAGTGTATGTAAAAATTTTTACACTTTTGAGGCATTATGGGGACCTTTAACACATCATTTATTGTAGTATAGGAAATTATTTGAGAGTCCTGGTTTTAATGGAATGTTTTTAGATAATGTCACAGGTATGTATTTCCAGCCTATGTGTTTGATCATTTGTCAACACTTAAGTTATTAACGAAACAGCTTAAAGACATATATACACCATATACTGGAGAAACATTTTAAACAATGCTTTAAGAATAGCATGAGTTCTTTCTTCTTATTTTCACAAAGATGTGAACATGGATTCAGTGAAATTCTATTAGTATTGCTAAATCAAGGCAAAATATATTAATGTCAATATGATTGACTTTTTTCAGGCTAATATATCTTTCCTGAGTTGTAAATGCCTGAAGTACTTTGCAGACTATGTCAGGGAAACTTCATCACATTTGCCCAACTAATGAAGATTTTCTATACCAAGAATAGTAAATTTTTTATATTTTGTCCTGGATATCTAAAATTCCTAAAACATAACTACACAGCCAATAGAACCCATGAAACCACAGTTCTTAATTTTGAGAGAATGGCTATGTATATGCTAATATAAATGCAGCTACATAATTTACTTATCCATATGTATAACTATATATAAATTATATAGGTATATATATATTAGTTTTAGGTCATGTAACTGTATATAATAAGGCATTATTGGTAAGGTATAGTTAAGAGTCCACTTTGGCTTTGACATATCATGTGATTTATTTCTGTAGAGGAGGAGATACTTTAACTTAACCATCTTTGACATCTCATGTTCTTTGTAAGAAGAACAGTTTGAAAAAAGTAAAAAGAATAAAGGGGTACATGTATTTTAAAAAATAATTTCAAAGTAGTTCCATCATTTAAGTTCTCATCAACCGTGGCTGATTAAAATCTGAGATAGTAAAGTAGAAAGTAGTCATAATAGTGTTAGGCAGATAGATAATGATGGAATCAAAGGATTGTTTTGTATAAAAGGGGCCATAGCCTAAAAAGATCTAGACATCTGAAGAAAACCTGAATTGATTTAGAGATGATTTTCCTGCTTCCTGCAGTTTTCTCCTCTTTTTGTCTGAATCTCCAGAAACTACACCTTGATCTATAGTTTTAATCATCCTAACCACAGAAGCTTTTGATTACCAATGAAGCCTATATCAGGATAATGAGCTGTACCTCCACTTACACAACTCTAGTGCCCCTGAGCCATCTCTACTGTAGCAGATCAACTTGTGGCCTCATTTAAGCACCTGAGAGAAATCAGCAGCTGGGAAAGTATTTCCCATAATTTTATTAGCTTATCCGCCTCTTTGTAGCTTGGACGCACAGCCTAAGGAAGCAATGCTAACATGAGGCAAAGCAATTCTTTTTTTTTTTAATGCTTATTTATTTTGAGAAGGAGAGGAGGGAGACACAGAGAGAGGGAACAGAGAATCCCACGTAGGCTCTGCACTGTCAGCGCAGAGCCCAACACAGGACTCAGTTTCATGAACCATGGGATCATGACATGTGCCAAAATCAAGAGTCCAGTGCTTAGTCAACTGACCACCCAGGTGCCCCAAAGCAATTTCTTTTTTTCTTTTTAATTTTTTTAATGTTTTTTAATTTATTTCTGAGAGAGAGAGAGAGAGAGAGTGAGTGAGCAGGGAGGGGCAGAGAGAGAGGGAGACACAGAATCTGAAGCAGCTCCACGGAGCTAGCTGTCAGCACAGAGCCCGATGTGGGGCTCGAACCCACAAACCATGAGATCATGACCTGAGCCGAAGTCAGACGCTTAACCGACTGAGCCAGCCAGGCGCCCCAGCAATTTCTTTTTGATTATGACTGGGTTTCACATCTTGGTAAATCTGCTGGTTGAAAATTGCATGCATATTCATGATATATATTATCTCTGAAACTTATTTTCTGGTTTAAAGCATATTTGGATAATGAAGTACCTTGATGAGTACGTATGGTTCATCAGGAAAGAGGTGCATTCAGTCCCCCTGGGTATTCATCCTGACCATTAAGAGTTTGATAGAAACTGGTTTTAAATACTATAACTATACTACAGGATGTGGAAGATCCTATGCTCTTGCTGAGATTTCTCTGTATATCTGAGTCCTTAGATTCTTGGGGCCTCCTTGGTGATGTTGCTGAATCCCTCAGTCGTTCAACCTAGAGCTCGGTCTAAGCTCTGGGCTTCCACATGTGTGAGCCAATAAATTTCTTTATTTTTAAAGCCACTTTAAGGTTTTTATTCTGTAACTTAAGGTGCAAGACATTTTCCCTGATACTCATATACTATTTATAAGGACAGAAAAATATGGGGCAATATTAGTTATTTCCTCTATTATTAAGAAGGTGCAGGTAACTCCTCTGTGAATTGTTCCCAAAGTTAAAGAAGCATCTGTGGTTTGCAGGTCCTCTAAACAGCTCTCAATCTCTGGATTAGAGCTTATCTATAAAATGTTTACTGATACACATTGAAAAATCTCCTTATGTAATATTATGGGCTATATTTTTGTCAGGTGCTTTTCCTATGTCAGTGTTTTATACCTTCTGGCTTCTTCCAATTGTTAGTGCTGTGAAGGCGCCCATTTCACTTCAGGCACTGTGTAATGAAACTATTGGAAGAGAGGAAGGAGAAAGGAAAATGGATTTGTATTTATTCCTTTGGATAATAATAATTATATTAGTCTGCATAGTATAGTATCCAACTATAGGACTTGAAGGTGACAATTTCACCCAGTCTCCCAAAAGTGTAGTAAGAGATAGCAGTTAAAAGCTTTGAATTTATAGAATTAACTTGAATTATAAATGAAGAGGAACACCTGTATTTTAAAAACAGTGGTTGGCCTTACACTATGCATTGTAATTTGAGCAACACTTCAGTGACATTATTTCATTTAATTTCTTCAAAATCTGAACTCTCTAGTTTTATTATCATTATTACTTCACAGGTGAAGAAAACACTGAAATAGAACAGAGTATGGATTTTGAAATCACACATCTAGATTTAAATTTTTTTAATGTTTATTTATTTGAGAGAGAGAGAGACACAGAGTACAAGCAGGGGCAGGCAAAGAGTGGGGGAGACACAGAATCCAAAGGAGGCTCCAAGCTCTGAGCTGTCAGCACAGAGCTCGACACAGGGCTCAAACTTGTGAACCACAAGATCATGACCTGAGCCAAAGTTGGATGCTTAACCGACTGATCCACCCAGATGCCCTACAGACATCTAGGTTTAAATTAGACCTCTGCTGTTTATTACTTACAGGGATGGGGGCACATTATTTAATACATTGAAAGTTTAGATTCCTCAACTTTGTAATAGAAACTATATTGTTGACCTCACAGAATGTTGTGAAACTGTCACATTTGCAAAGACAGCTAGTTCTTTTGTTTGTTTGTTTGTTTGGTTTTTTTGCTTGTTTGTTTTTGAGAGAGAATGCGAGTGAAGGAAAGGGGCGGAGGGAGGGAGGGAATGAGAGAGACGGAGATAGCTTAAGAAGGCTCCACACTCATTGTAGAGCCTGACAGGGGGCTCAATCCTAGGACCCTGTGATCCCATGATCTAAGCTGAAATCAAGGGTCAGACACTCAACTAACTGGGCCACCCATGCATCCCACAGGCAGCTAGTTTTTAATTGGCATTCAGTCTGTGCTAGTTTCTATCACACCCTTTTATTCCCTTGCCGAGAGGTTGCAAATTTGCCCAGCATCACTGTTAGTAAGTAGTGCTACTAGGCTCTGCCTCAGATCTTAAAATGAAGAGTCAGCTTTCTTCTGTGATGTAACGTATTTGTTTAACAGAGGACAGTACAACTAGGAGACTGAAGATGAGAAAAGTAATTTTGTATGAAGTCATAGAACAAAAGTGTATACATTAAAATATATTAAAAAGATAAACTTGGAAATAACTTATTTACCAGCATTTTAACTTTGAAACAGTAGGAGGTTTTGCACATTTGCTGATGCAAAAGGTGTGTACATCTTAAATGTGTTGGGCTGTATCAGTGTTGTGGGATATTATAAATAAATGCTTCATTTATTTATGATAAGTTGTACCTGTTTATTAAACTTATATTTGAAAAGCTACAGGTAAAAAGTAGAAGTTGCTTTACCATTCCGTCAATAACTTTTTCCTGTTGATTTTGTCACATAGATGGTGGTAGATTGGTAGGTAGGTGTACAGATACTAGAAGAAAAAAATTCTGTTAGAAGTTTTTGTCAACAGAATATCAATTCTAAAACATATGTGTGTCACCTTATAGCCTTCCTGAAACTGAGATTCAGTTTGTAACCAGAGATCTATTCAAAGCATATCAGTATAATTTAGAAATTTTTAAATCTGAGGTTGGGTGAAGTCTGTGGTATCCTTAAATGTCAGGAGACATAACTTACAATCATGGATGCAATTCTCTATCCACTGGTGTTGCTAGTGAGGTTGTTACTTTCTGTGGCAGTCAGGATAATGGCCCTCGAAGATGTACATGTCTCAGTCCCTGGAACCTGGGAATATGTTATGGTACATCACACAGGGAAATGACGGTTACAGATGGAATTAAGGCTGCCCCTCAACTGACCTTAAAATAGAAGGAAAATTATCCTGGGCTATCTTGGTATGCCCAATGTAATCACAAGGATCCTTAAAGACTGAAGAGGGAAGCGGCAGAGCTGAGTCAGAGGGAGATGTGATTACTGAAGACAGGATCAGAGAGATGTAATGTGAAGGTTTAACCTAACATTACTGCTTTTGAAGATAGAAGAATGGGCCCCCCAATGAAACATCAGCAGCTTCTGGTATCTGGAAAAAGCACAGAAATGGATCCTCCCCAGAATCTTCCAGGAAGGTGTACAGACAGCCTTGTGATACCTTGATGTTAGCCAGTGAATTCTGGGCCAAATTTCTAATGTAGAGAATTGTAGGATAATAAATGTGGGTGTTTTAAGACACCAAATGTCTGGTAATTTATGACAGAAGCCTTAGAAAAACAATACAGTTTCCAATAACTAATTACCTCTTCCTGTGACTGATAGAGAAGGAATCTAAAAATATGGTGCTCTCAAATCTTTATAGACTCTTAACTGGTAATGATTTTAGGATTAGATAAAAATAGAAATTTGCATCAGAATATGTAAATATATATAAAGAGCAGAGAACTAGGGTTATGCTAAGAAACATGAATAGTAGACCACCCCTAGCTGTGAGGCTAGACGAAAAATAGTCTATCATCTATGAACAGTGAAAGAAATCTAATCAATTCTTGAAAATCTTTCCAGGATAATACTGAGCCTTGAGGATTTTATAGATGATTTCTACTACATTACAAAGAACAGACCATTCCAATATTTTACAAAATATTTTACAGAATAGAAACAAGTGAATTAAAACCATGTAAGTTTCCTACCAAATCCTAAAGAAGACAGAGTAAGAAGGAAAAATAATAAGCTTTTTGCACTCGGGAAAGAAATGAATTCTAAACCAAATATTAGCAGATATTATCTCACAACGTATTTTTAAATAACCGAGTAGGGTTATTTTATTCCAGAAATGCAGCAGTAGTTTAACATTAGAAAAATCTGAAAATGTAACTATGTAATACAATTAAAGATAAAAACCATATGATCATCACAATGGATAAAGAAAATGTCTTTCATACAACTCAAAACATAATTCATGATAAAAACCCTTGGCAAAATAGAACAAAGTAGAAACTTTATTAACTCAGTTAAAGATATTTATACAAAATAAAAAGCATCTTTTCAAAAATAGTGAAGCATTAAAAGCATTCCTTTTAAAATCAGAAACAAGGAGAGGATTTTGTTATCACTATTTCTGTTCAACAATGCATTGGAAATGTTAGGCTTAAAATGGAGTGAATGTTATGATTGTCTACATTAAAGAAAAAGGAATATGAAATTAGATTATTAAAATTAACAGGAGAGTAAGGTAGTTAGATATCAAAGGCATATTCAGTAACCAATTACATTTTATAAGGCAGCAATTGGCAGTGAGACATTTGATTCAAAAATTCTATTAAATATATGGAAAAAATAAAATTCTTTGGAATGTATCTAATAACAAAATACATAGGACATATGGAGAAAATTATTGAGCTGTTTTGTAATTCAATCAAGAAGGCACAACTCAATGAAGAAATGAACTATCCTCACGGTCAGAAAGACTAAAGACGGTACAAAAGCCACTTCCCTCAAATTGACTTCTTGATAGAATGTATTTCCATAAAAATTCTAAAAGGAGTTTTGGAGGAAAATTGACGGGCTGATTCTAAATGTTAGGGAGACACATAGGCCTAAGAACTGCCAACACTGTGGTGAAGAAGAATAGGGAAGAGGAATCTGCTCTATCACATACTAAGTATAGAATATAATAAATAGGGCCAGGCCATTGAACATGTTTGTGAAATTGATCAATAAAGCAGAATATCAGGAGAGGAGACACATGATGTTAAGACATTTATTCGCATGGAGAATAGTTGAAATGAATCACATGGTATAAATTTATAAAAAATTAGAAGAGAAAATAAAATGCATTTCATATTTTGAGTTAGACACAGATATTTTTAAAGGACAGAAAAATGCTAATTATAAAGGAAATGGCTTGATAATTACAACTAAGTTTAAATTTGAAAATTCTGTATCAAAAGATATCATAATGACAATGGAAGAGAAAAAACAGGCTTCTTTGAGGTAGAAGATAACCATATTTCATTTTAGGGTGCCTTTATTGTCATTGACTTTAAGACATACCATTATATAGTATACTACTGAAAGAGGGAAAGAAAAAACCCTACATGATAAATTCTTAATTGTAAGACATTATTCATTGTAAGGCAAATCACAATGTGAAATAATGTGAATCTTGGATTTAGTGATGTATAGTATTTGCAACATACATAATAAATAAAGTATTAGGACCCAGAATGTAAAAACAACATCTTTAAATCAGTGAGTAAGAAATAAACAAGCTGTGGATGTGCCAGATAGGGCCAAAGACTCTAACAGACATTTTTAGAACAGAATACATCAAGGGTGAATTGAAGGGGAGGTAGAGAGGGAGGGAGGAAGGAGGAAAGGAAAGAAGGAACAAAAGGAAGGAAGGGGAGGGGAGGGGAGGTCAGCCTCAGTAGTAGTAAGAGAGATGTACATTCCGATTACAAGGAGATTTCTGCCAATGAGAGTGATTTTAAAAAGTCATGTTGCCAAGTGTACTTTTAAAAATCAAAACAAAAATCTACCATTCTTTCTGGAAATCCTAATAAAATAATGTTGCAGCTTCTGGTTCCAATTTCCCTACCTCTCTTCTGTCTTTATATCCATCTTTGTCTTTCTGTGCTGTGTTCTAGGTAACTTTTTCTTTTGTGTTTCTCAGTTTATACTCATTTTCTCTTCTCTTCATGTATTTCTTAATAATTTCATATGTTAAACTATCAAGGATTTTTAAAATTTCAGTAACTTTATATTTCTAAACATTTGATTTTTTAAATTTTTTTTCTCTACCTGCTATGGTATTTTGATAATATATTGAGCCTTCAATTTTGATTTTTTTTCTCTACCTGCTATGGTATTTTGATAATATATTGAACCTTCCTTATGTTTTATTCTCTTCTTTTAGGTCTAAATCACTAAAAGTGTACTTTTGAATTTTGACTTAAACTGATAATTCTGTTATTGAAATTCTTATGGTTCTAGGCCTATTTGCTAATTTTGTTGAATCGTGTTCCTGATGCCTTGTCATTCATAGGTTATATAATTTTGTATTTGCGTTCTTATTTCTTGTTTTTCTTTTTTCATCTGTGGGAATCCTGTATGGCCTGCAGAAGAGGAACCCTTATCAGGATATTATTTTTATTCACATATACCTTTGAAGTATTTAAGTTAATTTCTTGGGCTTATTTAAGTTAATTTCCAATTCCTTAGACCATGCAGGTAATGTAAATTAGATATGCCAACTATGAATACTCTCAGGGGAGGCCTTTTTTAGAAACACCCTGAGTCAAAGCAGACAAGTTTTTATGCCATTGCCTTTTGCCAGGGGACACTTGTTTTCCTAACCTACTTGTTCATTGTGTTGATGGAAATGAAGGTGGTATCACCTCTTTCTCACTTTATATAGAGATAGCTTTATGTACAAGTTTCAGTTCCAAGGTCTTTTTTTAACAATTTTTTAATGTTTTTATTTATTTCTGAGAGAGAGGGAGATAGCGTGAGCAGGGGAGGCTCAGAGAGAGAGGGAGACACAGTATCTGAAGCAGGCTCCAGGCTCTGAGCTAGCTGTCAGCACAGAGCCTGATGCATGGCTCGAACCCACCAACTGTGAGATCATGACCTGAGCCGAAGTCAGATGCTCAACCGACTGAGCCACCCAGGTGCCCCAGTTCCAAGGTCTCACCTTTAGTAGTCCCACTGTGTCTCAGATTTGTGACCTAAGCTGAACACCTTCGGATGTGAGTTTGGCAAATGCCCAGAAGCAGCTAGCACAGTAGTACCAGCCCAGAACTACAGATGTTCAGGAAAATCTCCCCTCACAAAGATAAGTATTTGGAAAATGGATGGGTACTAGACTTTCTAGCATCATTCATTGGTCAATTGGAAAATAGTAGTTCATAGAGTCAGGCAGATCTTCTGAATGTTAGCACATTTTACCATGCAATATATATGAAAAAATCATATTTGTCAATATTCCCATCAGTCTCATCAGAAAAACATTCAAGTGTTGGGAAGCTTCCAAGCTCATAATGGCAGATTAAAGTTTCCCGCTAATCGGGGGCATCCGGCTAGCTCAGTCAGGAGAGAATGTGACTCTTGATCATGGAGGTCATGAGTTCAAGCCCTACCCTGGGCATAAAAGATTACTTTAAAAAAAAAAGTTGTCCTATATTCTAATTGACTAAAAAACTTGCATTTTTGTCATCGCCCTATATGTAAATAGATAAATACACATATAGACCCCATCAATTATATATACTACTTATTAAAAACATAATAATAGGTTACATATTCAGTGTGTGTGTGTGTGTGTGTGTGTGTGTGTGTGAGAGAGAGAGAGAGAGAGAGAGAGAGAGAGAGAGAGACACTCTCCGTTTCCTTAGAGTGACAGTTTCATTCTGTTCATTTTTGGGTAAATGTCAGCCAAATTCCCAAGTCTGAATAACCAATATTTATCTGACATTCTTTCAAGTAAAAATGGTGTTCAATCAAAAACAAAGTTAGTTCAGCTCATAACTCAAGCCGTCTCACAGCTCTGTTCCTAGAGGGAACATCATATTTTAGTCAGCAGTAGGAATGCTTTCTCCATACTTCCTTTTTCTTAAGAAATAGTCAAAGATGTGTATACTCAGAGGTTCAGATTTAATAAAATTAATACATTTTACTGCTTTGTCTAGGCCATTTTAAAGTGAAATTGTCATTTTTCCCATTGGGAGTGAGTGTCAATGAAAAATAAAATGGCTGACAGTAACGTTTATAAATTTCACCTACCATTGCTTTTGCATCATCAGTGCAAATATTGACACTTTTGACTGCGTTCACCTCTTGAAAAGGTCTTAGAAAAGATACTATAGAAACCCAAGATTTCACAGAGCACTCTTGGAGAAATCCTGCCGTAACATGGGAATGATTGATAATCGGTGGTGAGAAGTCAGTCATTGCTAGTGTGTGTGAGTGTGTGTATGTGTTTGCATTTCTGAAACCTCCTAAGAACTCTAAAGTATTAAAAAAAATGGTAAATACGTAGAGCTGGCAAAGGTACATGTTGGTCGGTGTGAGTTTTTAGCTACGAATCTTTTTCTAACACTTGTTCAGAAGAGGAACTATGCATCCTTGACCATCAGATTGTCAATTCTGGGTGCTTTGACCCTCCCTGCATTCCATGGCTAAGGCTTAGATGCTTCTGTATTGTTAATAAACTTTCTTGTCCTGTCTTTTAGCAGGTTGAAATGATAGTTTATTCTTCTGTACAGTCTGAATAATTTTGATTTTATGTGCTTGCAAATTGTCACACAGGCATACAGACCACCTAGAAAGCAACTGCCAAGAAGAAACATATTCAGAGACTAAAACATACTTAAATAACCCGTTTATGTTGACACTGTACATGTGAGAATCTCCAGACACTTCCCTTTCCAAACACCAGTTCATTCTCCAAACCACATTTCAACAGAAGCAATCGTTTTTATTGGGCAAGAAGAAGAGGTCAAGCCAGTTTCTTTTAGGTAGTTTAATTTTCATTAAATAGCTGTTGTACATTTTCTCTTGCATTATGGCACCTAAAGCCCAGAGAATTTTAGAGACTGGAAATGCTAAAAATTACTAAGATTGGTCTCTCTAGTTTAATACCCTTTTGATTACAACTATATTTCTTCTACCAAAAAATCATGCTAGTTTCATATTCAGGATTTTGAAATGTGCATTCCTTTGGACTAGGCAAAGAATGAAGTTACCTTTTTTCCTATTTAAATCTTTATTTTTAAATTATTTTTTAAATGTTTATTTTTGAGAGACAGAGAGACAGAGCATGAGCAGGGGAGGGGCAGAGAAAGAGGGAGACACAAAATCTGAAGCAGGCTCCAGGCTCTGAGCTGTCAGCACAGAACCTGATGCGGGGCTTGAACTCACAGACCAGACTGCAAGATCATGACTTGAGCAGAAGTTGGGCACTTAACCGCCTGTGCCACCCAGGTGTCCCTTAAATCTGAACTTTCTAAGTGAATTAATAATGTAAGTCTTCAAGGGAATTCGAATACACTGTTTGGGTATTCATCATATTCAAAGTCCCTTTCCAAGCTCTTGAAAGATTCAAGGATGATAGTGGGTACCCTTGCCCAATCTAGTGGGACTTCTAGAGTCTTTTGCTTCTTAAGCAAAAGAAATTGTCAAATATATTAGATACATGCATTGCCTTAAAAGTGTATAATTGTATATAAACTAGGTTCATGATTTGAGTTATGTTGTTATAAATTGCTGCTCAGCATTTAATGGGCATGTTCTTAGAAATGCAAGTGAAATATGGTTCTATATGGTAGACAATATGCTAAAGGAGACACTCCTAAGCTTCTGGTCCCCTGGTTAATTGAACACTAATCTAGGTACTGCTGTGAAGGCATTTCGCAGATGTAAGTACAGTCCTTCAGTTTACCTTAAGACTTGGAGATCTAACTCCATTCACCTTTTTAAAAAAAAATGTTTATTCATTTATTTTGACAGAGAGTGAGTAAGCATGGCAGGTGCAGAGAGAGGGAGAGAGGGAGAATCCCAAGCATGTTTTATGCCATCAGCCCAGTGCAGGGCTTGAACCCACCAACTGTGAGATCATGACCTGAGTTGAAACCAAGAGTCTAATAGTCAGTGAACTGAGCCACCCAGGTGTCCCTATTCACTCTTTAAAGCATAGACAGGAAACCAAATTGTATCAATAATCTAAAGAACATGGGAGCCAGTATTTCTCCCAGACGTTAGAAATGAGTACAGCCTGGATGACACCTTGATTTTGGCCTGTGAGACCATAAGCAGAGAACCCAGTTAAGCCATTCAAGACTTCTAACCTATAAAACTGTGCAATAATAAATGGGTGTCATTTGAAGCCACAAAATTTATAATAATTTGTAATGTAGTAGTAGAAAACTAACACTATCAGAATAAAGGATGAATATGATTATACATTGATTGGGTATTTATAGACTGGAAGAGAATGAAGCCCTCTTAGATAAAAGAATAGTTCACGACCTTCTGAAAGCAGAGTAAGAAAAAAGAAAATGGGTGTTAAGAAATAAAAGTGAAGGGAGATAGTCAAAGAGATTCTCACTTACCACACCGGGTGAGAAAGTAGAACAGTGAAAGGATTTTAAGAGTAGAATGCCTTGGTGTCTTTGTCGGTAAGCATCTGACTCTTGGTTTTGGCTCAGGTCATAATCTCACAATTTGTGAGTTCCAGCCCTGTACTGGGCAGCGCAGAGCCCGCTTGGGATTCTTTGTTTCTCCTTCCCTTTCTGCCTCCCCACCCCCACTTGCGCTGTCTATGTCTCTCTCAAAATAAACTTAAGCAAAAAAGAAAGGATTTTAAGAGGATTTTGCAAGAATTTATCACAACCTACAATCTTTCCAATTTCTCCCCATTTATATTTCTTTTTTCTTGTCATATCAGTGATGAACAAATTGCACACTAAATTGGAAAGTGTCTGAATACTTGATCTATAGAGAGGAAAGGAAAGGGGGGTGGAAAACTGAGTATCAAAAGAGGTAAATTGGGTGGAACCAGACCAGAATATAGGAAAATGCACCAGCAGAGGGGGAAAAAAAAGAAACTACAGCACTCAGATTGGGCCAAGTATAACTTTGCAACAAAAAGGCCTGTGACATTCATATACTGATACAGTGTATAAAGTATAGTTTATGCTAAGACTTTTTGAAAGGGTAAAGGAGGCGTAACTAATCATTATGCTTGGACACAAGCGTAAAATGGGGTGATGCCCCAGGCAAACTAACTGTATGGTCACTCTGTTATTACCGAACATATTTGAGATGTACTTTTACATATTGATCAGAATTGTACATGCTACATTAAAAGTACTTATGTCAGAAATATGAAGCTATGTTAATTATTTTTGCAATTGAGTTTATTAATGATTTTTTCTTTTTGTTTAATAATTAGTAAATGGTAATATCAATGTAATCTATATTCTTTTAATGAAAAATTTTAGTAAGTCAGTTCTATTATGATACAGAGAATATTATCAATTGTTAGATGGCAAAAAATGCAGAAACGTTGTAAGCCCATATGGAAGAAAATACTTTCCTAGGTAGTATGGTGATTTATGTCTTTAATACCTAAATAATCTGATGATGCAGCACATCAGTAGCTTTGCGTGTGCCATAGCCTTTCCATTTCTGGTTCTTAAGTGATTGGAAATGGTAGTGACTCCAGAGAATATGGAGATTATTGAGACGCTTCATGTGCACTCTGGAAATAATACAATCCCATAGGTGATTTTCTATAAATTACAAGACAGTAGTTCCTACTGGGTTAGTGTGTGTGTGTGTGTGTGTGTGTGTGTGTGGTTTTGTTTTGTTTTTTGCAGAGAAGAAACTTCCGTGTCTAGTTTAAGATAAGCTTGAATGAATACAGTTCACCTTTCTCTTTCATTGAATGTAGCTATAAAACATGTGAGAACGAAACAACTATTTGAGGATTTTAAAAAGTAAATTGTAGCAGAGCACCTGGGTGACTCAGTCAGTTGAGAATCTGACTTCAGCTCAGGTCATGATCTTGCAGTTCATGGGGTTGAGCCCTGTGTCAGGCTCTATGCTCACATCTCAGAGCCTGGAGCCTGCTTCAGAGTCTGTGTGTCTCTCTCTCTGCCCTACCCCACCCCTTCTCTCCCTCTCAAAAATAAAGAAACATTAAAAAATTATTTTAAAAAGTAAAGTAAATAGTAGTATGCACATTGAGAAGTAGGCAAGAATTTCATAAACTCAACTTCAGCAAGTTTATTATTTTTCTCTGTCCCTCTCCTTGACTCAAAACAGCCCAAACCTGGAAGAAGTCATTAGAACGTATATATAGAGAGAGCTAAGAAATCACTTTGGTTTGGATCAAGGATGAGGTCTCTCTAATGCTCAGAGAAAGTGGGGGAAATCCCTCTTTTAAATAATTATCTATGTTTCTTCCTGACTTATCTATCGAGCAATCCTACAGCAGTGGCAGTGGGGAGACAAACAGTGGCAGTAACAGGAGTCATAAAAATCCGAGATGAACCTTACTCTCTGGTCTCCAGAGCTTTTATTTTAAGAAGGAAGGGTGAACCTCATTGCATTTTCTGCAGCTCTTTTATTGCTCAAACCTAGACACAGACATAGTCCTGAAAAGTGCAGTACAGGGTGGGGAAAATGAAGCCCAGGGTTTCTGGAAGCAGTACTGAATGAGGAACATGTGGAAGGTACAGAAGTGATGCTGGAGAGGGAAGAGCTAGGGAAAGTTCCCCATACAGCTGTTTATTAGCTCCTCTGCCTACATCAGCTTTGCATGTGTGAATAGGATCATAAAATTTCTTTGAGAACTGAGCCCCTGAGCCCCTGAGCCACCTAATTCTCAACCTGGTCACTAGATGACAAACACATAGGAGTGTAAAAGGCTTTGAAAATCGACAATGGAAATTTGACAATGAAACAAAAACTTATAGAGCCTTGAAATTTGGGGACTTTTATGATGAATATCAGCATTCTTCATAGGATTTAAATAAGACTGAGAGTCTCACAGTATAGTATTAAAATGTCCAGGATACAACCCAAAATTACACCGTCTGTAAAAAAAAAAAAAATAGGAAAATCTCAATTTGCCTGGGAAAAGGCACTCATCACATACTTATTCTGAGGTGGTACAGAGTTTAGATTTCTATGACAAAGACTAAAATATCTATTATAAAGATATTCCAGAAAGTAATGGTGTACATTTTTAAAATGAATGAAAAGATAGAAAGTCTTAGGAAATAAGAAGAATATATAATGAAAAACCAGATGGAAATCTTAGAATTTAGAAAGATTAACCAAAAGAAGAATTTCTCTGCATGTAGAGAGTTGCAGAATCAAGATGACAGAGAAAAGAGCCCAAGAGCTTAATGATAGGTCAGAAGAAATTTTCCAATTTGAGCACCAGCGAGAAAAGAAGATTGGGAAGAAATATGAAAAGTCTTAGGCATCTGTGAGAAGTATTACAAGTAGTCATCATGGGTCCCAGAAGGACACAAAGAGAAAAAAATATGACTGAAGACTTTTATTTATTTTGAGAAAGAGGTCATGAATAAGGGAGAGTCAGGGAGAGAGAGAGAGAGAGAGTGAAAGAAAGAATCCCAAGGAGACTCCATGTCCAGCGAGGAGCCCAGCGTGGAGCTCAATCCTACAAGCCATGAGATCATGACCTTAACTGACTAAGCTACCCAGGGACCCCAGGGACACCTTTTTAAAACGTCATCTACCCATTATTGTGCCACTTTTAAATTCATACTAACACTCTCTTCTGAGGCCTTGCTAAAGAATTGATTATTTTTGCAGACTTCAGTTAGTGTGTTCTATTGTTTTCGAATTTCTAAATGGAAGAGTATTTCTTTGTTTTCCTTTCTTTCCTTTATCTGTGTTCATGTTCTCCCCATTTTCCAGACCCTGATTAATTTCCATTTTGGACGTATTAGATTGTCTCCCTTCTACCATGCGGCTTTTGGAGGAATTCAGTACCTTTCTTATAACTGCATTCCGTTCATTTCCTCTCCTAATCTTTTTGGGATCAAGGACCTTGCTCAGTATTCGTCTGTGTCCTCAGCACATACCACAGTAATGAGCATCCCCGGTGCTCCATCTGTGTATTTCTGAATAGAAATGAGTTCCTGAGAGGAAAATGACATCTTTCCTGTGGTTTATAATAAAAGCAAACCTGAACTTATCTTGTTTAATTCTTGGCTGCTAGTGTATTTCTTATTAGGCTCTGGCCAGAACATAAATCAGACATTATATTTCTATTTTGGCAGGGCATGTTGTAGGGATAAGACTTGGATACATAATTCTTAAGGAATTATTATGAAAAGTGATTGGTCTTAAGCTGTTTCTCTCAAGATCCTTTACTGTTAAAGCTTCATTTAGTTAGAGAATTTTGTTTGTATTAGAAAATACTTTAATGATATTGTCAAATACTACATGAATATTAAAATATGCCAAATATATCCTTAAGAAACAAACAACATCTTAATTTAGAAGACTCTCTGTGTCCTCCTTGTAGCGTTTAAGAATTAGTTCTATTATAAGATCTAGAAGTGCAACTTCACCACACAGTGTTACCTGTATACAGGAATACTTCTTAAGGATCTGTCATGTGCCATAGGTTTTTAAATACATCACCTGCCTTAACCCTTCAAAAGTTCTGTGTCATAAGGGGTTGGTAACTCCCTTTTACAGTCAAGAAAATGGTTTAAGGGTTACCATCTTTCACATAAGCCAACATAGGCTTCAAATATTTCATCTAAATTAATTAGCATTCCTAAGCCAAATGGCTAATGTCTCAATTTTACTATTGAGAAAACTGAGGCTCAGAAAAAAGAACTAACTTTCCTATGGTCACAAAGCTAACACTCAAGGCTGGGACTCAAACCCTAGAATATTTGACAGGACGGCATCCATCCTTAAAACTTTATTCTTTGCATTTTGTCTTTACTTAATGCAGAAAACAGGTCATGAAAAATCTGTTGTTGAATTCCAGTAAGGATTTTAGGAAAATCAAATCATCTTTGAGAAGGATTTTACCCAGTTTACCATTAACTACCTCAGTGTATCCACCTAAAAAACTGAGATCTTAAAAATGCATCTAAAGTTGGAATACTTGTCCTTACGTAAATGTGTTTCATTTTACAAATCATGTCACATCGCTATATTAAACTTAATATTTCAAATTTTAGTCCTTGAGATTTAAGAATATCAGATATTTGTAATAGTAATGTGATTATAATTATATTCTGTAGATTTGTCTAGCTTATAGAATTATTCTTTTTCTTTATTTGAATAAAAAGCACTGATCACTGGGTAGAGAGCAAGTTAAGAAAAGTAACAATATGATTAAAAATTGGCACAATGAAAAAAGAATGTCGTGTCAAACTGTTCTGAAGTTTGAGTGGGTTTATAGTTATAAATGCATGCTGTCAGTGTTTTTACTAGTATTCTAAAAAAGCAATTTATACAGTTTTTAGTAGCACGATATTTTTAGTTTTAATTGCCCCTGTTTAATGCCTTCAGGATATGATTACATTATAACATTAGAAAAATGCGTTCGCCAAAATTCCTGATTTATATGCAATCAGAACACTTTAAAATTTTTCCAGCTGTATCCTTAAACTTACTTCACAAAAATCTTTAACTGTGATTCATCTTACCTATTTTTTAAAGTCCTGGCAGTTTTTTAGTCTCCAAGGCAGATGAAATCATTAAACCTAATTTGTCTTTGTTTTTGTTTTGTTTTTGTGAGCAAAGTCATACAGAAAGCTCTGATTTATCTTGTTTCAAAATTCACTTAGCAGTGGGAATACCACCTTTCATCTGTGTTCGTGGTAGACTGCAGATAAATTCCCCATTTCTGATTTGTAAGCATTAAATCCGTGACCTACCACATATGGCTTTTTCAGTGTGCCACCAACAGTATATTTTCAGATTTGCACTGAAACCTACATTAATAATTTCAGATGGTGTATATTATTAATGATGTATTAAGGATATATCAAAACCACAGTAGTGTACATTGGAGTCTGGCTTAATTTAAACTCTAAAGATTTGAGAATTTAACTTCTGAAATCATCCCATAGCTTGCCCTTAGCTTTTCTGCAGGAGAGAAGAGAAATGAACGTGAAGTAGAGTAAATCTCATTTTCTGGATTATTCTAATATAGTCATCCTGTATTTGAATACAATAGCGGGAGCATGAAACTAGCCTGCAGACATAAATTTTCCTAATTGTTCTTTCAAACAAAAACCTTCTGTTTCATTATCTTAATGTGAGGAGGGAGGTCTGCTTAGTGGTTTGGTTTATTGTAAAGATTAAGGACTTGTGAAAACAATGAAAGCAACAAGTAAATCTCTTTTGGAATTTGTCCTTTACCATGGTGTCCTCTCCATCTCTAAAAGAGCAGATTTTAGGAATTGGCCATCTCTGCCTGTCCTGCATGCCACATCCCTATGAACTCACTCACTTCCTTCCTCCCTCCCTCCCTCCCTCCCTCTCTCCCTCCCTCCCTCCCTCCTTCCTTCCTTCCTTCCTTCCTTCCTTCCTTCCTTCCTTCCTTCAAGATTTTATTTTTAAGTAATCTCTACACCCAACATGGGGCTTGAACTCACAGTCCTAAGATCAAGAGTTGCATGCTTTAACTGACTAAGCCTCTGAACTCACTTTCTTTCACTATGTTTCCTGAACATTTTCTTAAACTATCTTTTACTGTCTTTTTCCTGTATCATATTCAGATTTCATGAAAAACTTGCCAAACACTTAGACGTGGTATCCATATGCTGTCTAGTCCACAGCTTCACTGACTTTAGAAACCTCCATCACACCTTAGGATAATAAAATAAAATGATAAAAAATAAAATTCACTGTTAATTTTCCTTTAGCAATGATTTGGAAACACACACACACACACACACACACACACACACACACCCTTTTTTTAAACATGTGCATTCCCATCTGTAGTTAATTTTGTCACAATACACATTACAAGGTCAAAGATGATACTAAAGTAGGAAAAGAAAATGTTGCATCTAGCTTCCTAGAGTGTATTAAATCTTTTCCTCACAAGCCCTTACCTCCCTAGATTTCAGGGCAATGAGAACTGAAACATGGCAGTTGATGTTATTTTTTTTTCCACGTTAAATGACTTTATTCATTAACTGGTTTTGGTTTGCATTAAGCTTATATTCAGTTCTTCCAAACAGTGCCCTTAACCTTTCCTTTGATCCTTTCCATAGCTGGGGTGATTGATGGGCTATAGATCAGAAATCACAGGGCCTTCACTTCCTCTGAGACCTTTGCTCTCAGCGTCTTTGCCGTGAATTCCTTTGTCTATAGGCTGGATTTGGCTTCCAAATGCAGTTGGTCGTTCAATTCAAGAATGTTGGTTTGGTCACGGCCCTGTAACTCCGATTCAACTCTTTCTAACACATTCTTTATCTTCCCACCCTCTCCAGGCCTTACCCTTCCAGCTCGTAATGCTGTTGAGACACTGCCAGATCTCAGTCGTGTCTCCCATGCGTTAGACTACCCACCGCTTTGGCTTCCTTGGTAGCAAGAGTCAAAGTACGCTCAGAAATGACAGCACAGCCCTTGTTTCCACCTAATGACCCAGAGTTTTCATTAATTCCATGTTTGAATCATCCTGTATCTGCCTGGGTTTTCCCAATACAGTATCCTCCAGAGTTCCACAAGCTACCGACCCCTAATTTTTATCCTCTCCTTGTCCCCTTAGAGAGAGGCTGCAGACGACTAAGAAGACCTGACCTGTGTGGAAATACAAAAGAGAAATGCACATTAATACACCTCAAAATGTATTTTCATGGTACTATACAATGTATAGTATATACTGAACTATACAGTTCTCCCCGTTAGGAATGAACAAATTGACTTCTCAGTACTTTCCTGCCTTTGTGGTGCTTAACATTCTAACAGAGACATGGCCACTATCCATAATGAATACTTAAATTAATTGGTATATTAAAAGGTAAACTGGCATAGAAATAAGTAGTCCATCTGAATAAGAGATAATCTGGGAGTTCCAGGGTGGGAAGGGTATTTGTAACTTAAATTTGGTGATCAAGATCTGGAGAGAGTTATCTAAGGAAGGAATGATCTAGAGTGAAAAGACAGAGAAGAGTTCTTGAGATGGAAATGACAAGAAAAAAGAAAAGAGGGGAAAATTTCTATTATAATAGAACATCTTGGATTTTGGATTTCTTCTTTTGACAGCTTTGGCGAATTGTAAATTTTATTGCCATACTTTTTTCACATATTACTTTGATGTCTTTAGGATTATAGAGACAATTCCTTATTCTTTGTTGGTGTTGGTAATTTGTTCTTGTCTCTCTTTTTATGCTTGATTGGTTTACAAGGGAATTACAGATTTCACCAGTTTTCTTTTACATTTGTTTTATAGTTCATTGGTTTTGCTCTTTATTATTTCTTTCCCTCTCTTTTCTTAAGCTGTGATGCTCTCTTCTCTTCCCAGCTCCTGGAAGGAATTTTAATCATTGATTTTCAGTCTCTTTTATTTTTTGTAATATATGCTGTGAATTTCCCTAAGCACTGTCATTTCAGCCCACACATTTTTATGTGTTCTATTTTTACTGTAACTATGTTTAACATATTTTCTAATTTTCATTATAATTACTTTCACTTGTGGACTATTTAGAAGAGTATCATCTCATGTCTAAGCAGTTTGGGTTTTTCTAGTTACCTTTTTAGTTCTTGATTTCTAAGTTACTTCCATTTTGGCCGATGAACATAGTTTGGATTATTTCCACTTGTGAAATTTGTCAAAGTTTTTTTCACCACTCAGTATGTATAGGGCCAAGTTTTATCAATGTACCTTGTCCACTTAAAAAGAAAGAATTGGGGTGCCTGGTTGGCTCATTTGGTTGAGTGTCCTACCTTGGCTCAGGTCACGGTCTTATGGCTGGTGAGTTTAAGCCCCATGTCAGGCTCTGTGCTGACAGTTCAGTGTGAAGCCTGCTTTGGATTCTGTGTCTTCCTCTCTCGCTTCCCTTCCCCACTTGTGCTTACTCTCTCTCTCTCTCTCAAAAATAAATAAACATTACAAAACTTTTTTTACAAGAGAATTTTGTTAAGTGCCACGTTCTCTTATGTATTTTAAATTTTTTTTTTTAATGTCTTATTTATTTCTAGGAGAGAGAGAGAGAGACAGCGTGAGCAGGGGAGGGTCAGAGAGAGAGGGAGTCACAGACTGAAACAGGCTCCAGGCTCTGAGCTGGCAGTCAGCACAGAGCCCGACGCAGGGCCCGAACCCACGAACCGCGAGATCATGACCTAAGCAAAAGTTGGACGCTTAACCGAACTAAGCCACCCAGGAGCCCCTCTCTTATGTATTTTAAGAGAGATTTGCTAATATTTTGTGCAGATCTCTTATGTCCTGACTAAACTTCTTTATGGTTGTTTTATCAGCTATTTAAAAAGTCTTGTTAGGTCTCCCAGTTTAACTGTGGATTTGTCTTTCTCTCTTAATTCTGTTCATTTTTACTGTATATATTTTGAGGCTTAGTTATTGAGTAAATCCCGACAAAGAATTTTGAAGTCTTCTTGTTGATGTAATCCTTTTATCATAAAAACAAAATTCTTATTCTCTCCAGATGCTTATGGCTTAAATTCATAAGTTTGTCTAAGTTTGTATATTTGTAATATTTATATTATCACTCTTTTTCTATTTTGGTTGAAGTTTGCATATTACATTATCTTCTATTCATTTACTTCTAACATTTATATTCTTTAAAAATTTTTTTCTTTTAATGTTTTTAATTTATTTCTGAGAGAGAGAGAGAGAGAGAGAGAGACAGTGTGAGCAGAGGAGGGTCAGAGAGAGGGTCAGATTACATAGAATCTGAAGCAGGCTCCAGGCACTGAGCTGTCAGCACAGAGCCCGACGCAGGGCTCAAACCCACAAACCATGTAATCATGACCTGAGCCGAAGTCGGACGCCCAACCGACTGAGCCACCCAGGTGCCCCTAACTTATTTATATTCTTATACTGAAGAAGTTGTATTTCTTATAAGCATAATACAATTAGGGTTTATTTTTTTAATCTAGATTTATAATCTTAGTTTGGATTTAGCATAGTCTTTTTTTTTGTTCCTTCATTCCAACTTTATCAAGTTAACACTGACAGGTAAAAGTTGAATCTATGTAAAATAAACAATGTGATGTATTAATATAAATCAAGCATTGTAAAATGATTATCACAATCAGCTTAATTCACACATCTCTCACCTTAGAGAATTTAAATATCCATTCAGTTTGGCAGTCACACACAGTTCCCATGGCATAGTCTTTTTTATTTAATGAAGTTCATGGTTTGAAATGCTTTCTTTCCGTTTATATACTATTTGACTTTATTCCATGTTTCTTTTTTTTCTTCCATTCTTGCCTTTTAAAAATAGGTAAATCTGATATTTGACATTTTCAATCGCTATCATTGTTAATTACATATTATTTTACTATTGCTTTGCAATTATTTGTGATGACATGTATCATTTTACTGCTGATCATTGCTAGAACTTCTGAACACTTGAACTCCATTTATCTCCTGATGACGTATTGTTCCTTGTACTTTAGTTCTCTATATTTTAAATTTTGGAAGACATTAAAATTCATGTGGGGCACCTGAGTGGCTTAGTCAATTAAGCCTCTGACTTCTGACTCTTGATCTCAGCTGAGGTCTTGATCTCAGCATTGTGAGTTTGAGCCCCCTGGGCATGTGCCTGTCCACACTGGGCGTGGAGCCTACTTAAAAAATAAAATTGATGTTCTTTGTATTCACATACATTTACTCTTTCTGTTGTTCTTTACACATACATTCACATACATTTACTCTTTCTGTTGTTCTGTATTTCCTCCTCCTTATTTTCATGTTTTAGCCTGGAATTTTTCCTTGTTTGAAGAAATTTAACATTTCTTTACGTCAGTGTTTTGATGTAAAGTGTCACGATGAAGGGATTTCTCTTTTTATTTACAAAAAGATGCATTTGGGTTGTGGTAGGTAGCCCCGTGAATGTAGATCTCAAGCTTCCCATCTTTGCATTAAAAATGTCTTTCCTTCATTAACATGTTCTCTGTAGTTTTTATAACAGTTGGTAGTGGTCTCCTTCTCACAGTGGCTATTTCTTCACTTGGTTTGTCATTTTTATTTGTGAGTTTGTCTTCAGTGGAACTGTTTCTCCTGTGGGAATTCTATGATTGCTGAGATGATCAAGTGTCTTTTCACAGTGATACTTCATTTGTTTTTATTGAACCGACAAGGTTTTTTTCCAGTCCTAGTATGATCCCCAAATTGTATGGTCAGTTTGTACATTATATTTAGGGCTTCATATTCCTGTGGCTTCATAACCTATGCATGATGATGATTTGTATTTCAGTGCGTTAATGGAGCCTTTCCTGGCATACCCAGAACTTATTTTGAGCTAGGATTCCTTATTGCTTTCCTGCATACAGACTTGTGAAGTCATTTTCAAGCACTAACAGCAATTCTAGGCTTTCTAATTTGTGTATAGATCTCAGTTCCTTACTCCTTAATGCCTGTCCCTGCAGACATTTTGAAACTGTACCCATTATTTTTTTAATGTTTTTTAATTTATTTTTGAGAGAAAGAGAGAGAGCGTGAGCATGGGAGGGGCAGAAAGAGAAGGGGACAGAAGATCCCCCCGATGTGGGGCTCAAACTCATGAGCTGTGAAATCATGACCTGAGCTGAAGTTGGATGCTCAACCAACTGAGCCACACAGGCACCCTGCAACTGCACCTGTTATTTAGTAAGACTTTTATATTTTCTTGGTCCAGATTCTAACATTAAATCATGATATTGATATTATCAATTCAAATTTTTCTTTTTTTTCAAACTTAGTGATACAACAAAAACTTCGTTCATTACATTTTATCTGGCACCCCATGTGTTTTTCACAAAAGGACTGTCACTACCATGTTGCGGTAACACATAAACAACATTTTAATGTCTATGAAATATTTTGCCTTTTCAACCAGAGATTCATTATAATTTTTATTAAACTAATATTCTATTCCTTGTTTTTGGAAGTCACTTTTTTTTCTTAGTTTTTTAGAAACTGTACTATGAAGACTGTTATGGATTAATCATTTAAGAGAATCTAGAAGCCTATTTATTTTTAATGTTTTATTTATTTCTAAGAGAGAGAGAGAGAGACATTGTGAGCAGGGGAGGGTCAGAGAGAGAGAGAGTCACAGACTGAAACAGGCTCCAGGCTCTGAGCTGGCAGTCAGCACAGAGCCCAACGCGGGGCCTGAACCCACGAACCGCGAGATCATGACCTAAGCAAAAGTCGGACGCTTAACCGACTAAGCCACCCAGGCGCCCCTGGAAGCCTATTTTTTAAAATACATTTATAACTATACTGGTGTTAAACTCAACTTACATAATTATACTTTTATGTTCCTGGATCATCATCATCTTGCCTTATAATGGAATAGAGGCAGATAATTAGTGAACTAGTAAGACAAGTTATTCTAAAATATGTTCAAAGTCCAATTCGAATGGAGTCCTGCAAATGGGCTTCGTATGATGTGGGTACCATCATTAAATCATTCTAAAAATATTTTTCTAATTCATAGACAAAATACATTTTGATTCTTCAAAATTACATTTTTATTTAAGACCCCACATTGAGTTAACACTTTATATTGGTCTTTGTTTCCAGGAATTTCATCGATGAAGTTCATTGCATACACCCCCTTCTTATGGATATGCTAATAAATAAATACTTATTGAGAAAGAGATGTACTATGTGGCTTGCACATTTAAAGAACCTAATCTATCCTTCTGTGAGCAGTATCAACTCTCATCACCATCTCCTTTTCCCTGCTCAGTCCTTTGTTCAGGAAATTGCTCCCAAACTTACCCTGCTTTTCCCTGGCTGACCTCTGGCCACTCGGTGATAACCACCAAGCTGTTTCCTTCTCTAAAAGCCTCACCTACCTTGATTTTCCCTATTTGGTGTTTCTTTTTATTCTCCCATAATGTTTTAGATACATCTTTAGGTTTTAATGATCATATTTTAAAACGAGTATTTATTTATGTGGCCTGTGCTCCTGAAGGCATGTTCGGCATGTATTCATCCTTTTACCTTGTTCCATTAGGCCTCAAGTAATAGCAGGACTCCTAGGTGAATAACTTTCCTCATAAGGTGCAATCCTAGAACACATATCTTTCCTAGAACTGTGCAAGATTTTGTGCCTGAAGAGACAAGCTTTTGAACTTAGGTAATCCTAGTTCCTGCTTAAAGGCAATATCACTGGAGCTGGACAACTTACTTTTGTCAGGTACACATCCATCTGATGTCATAAAAACTGATTTCCTGGGATGCCTGGGTGGCTCCGTTGGTTGAGGTCCAACTCTCGGTTTTGGCTCAGGTCATGCTCTCAGGGTCCTTGAGGTGGAGCTCCAGCATTGGGCTCTGCCCTGACCGTGCAAAGCCTGCTTGGGATTCTCTCCCTTGCTCTCTGGCCCTCCCCTGCTCACGCTCTTTCTCTCTTTCTCAAAATAAATAAAGGAAAATTTTTAAAAAACTAATTTCCTGATTAGTCCATTATTGTAACATCCTTCCTGTGGAGTATGAGGGCTCTATGATTATCTTGATGAGGTATCATATTACATTCTAGGATCGTAGGTTTTGTTTTCAGATGAGAGATTCTGTTGATGACTGACACATGACTCGATTCATTTTTAGGTGGGAAATTAGAGTTTTTTGGTGTCCTTTTTGTTTATAGAAACTTTAATATTAAAAGAGTGCCTTAAAAAGAGTCTTTATTATATCTATCTTTAAATAACAGCTGTGTTAAATCCTTTGTCTTTCTAAACTCTACCCTTTATTATAATAAGAAACATATGAGTTTTTGAAAGGAACTGAAAAGCATAGGCTTTTAAACAGAATAATGCAAGTCATTTAAATTAGTCATGGTTACAATTATTCTCTAGAACTTTCAAGTTAAAGAAGATCTCCTTTGTGTGCCAAACGTAAGACAATGAAATTCAAATTTATCGGAATCTTAATTGAAGATTCTGACTTTGCATATAAGTAAAAAGAGAATAGGAATAGAGGATCATCTTGTTTGTTAAACTGCATCCTGGTCGATAAGAGATTGTGTTAATTACTCTTTGAATTTCATAGACATGATTATCATATTTATGTCTTTAATCTTCTCATTGTAAAAGTATTATAAATTTGGGAAATTGGGAAAGAGGAAGAAAAATTATTTATTATCTCTTCATATAATACAGTTACTATTAGCAAATAAGCATATTGATACAGTCTTTTGTTTTGTCTTGCTTTGTTTTGTTTTAAGTAAGATCTATGCTCAAGATGGGGCTTGAATTCATGACTCTGAGATCAAGAGTAACATACTCTACCTCTGAGCCAGCCAAGTGCCCCCATCTTCATGTAGTATTTTTGTTCTCTTGTGTAAGTGTAGTGGTATGGATTTTTTAACACTTAGGTATAATCATATCTCTATGCCAATAAGTACTCATTTTTAAATTCCATTTTGTATAGCAACTTACATTTCATGATATAAAATATATATCTTTTATATTATAAATTATATTCTTTTTAATACATATTTTTTTCATGACTACACAATAGTCATTGATTTCCCATAACCTGGTGAGGAATCTAGGGCCCCTAGAGAGATTACTGTTTTTTCTTTCTCTTCCCTTATCCCATAGATCTGGTGCTAGAAAAATACCAAAGTTGTATACCTACAGCATTTCTCTTGCTTCTCGCTGCTGCTTCTAAGTCAAAATCTTTCTTGTCCTCATGTTAAAACTCATCATTTGGAGTTGAAGCTCTTGAACTTTGCCATCTTAACTGTCACTGTCACTGTGATGGATGGTTTTCCTTAATTCTCTCCTCCATTTCATGTGGATGTTGGCCACCTTTCCCCCTTCTTGAGTTCATTTATGTTCAATTTCATATTTATAGAATCAGTACACCCAATGCTTCTTAATAATTATTTCACCTCCATCTGGGTAACTGCTACCTTTCTCTCCTCTCGTGCCAGTAGTTAATCATACCATGAAATTTCACCTCTGAAATCTTAAGTCTCTAATTCTCAATCTCTTATCACAGTCTCTAGTTGTGATAAAACTTTTTCAGAGAACATCTGCTTTTTTTCTTCATTGGTGACTCTGTTGTCTGGACAACTGTATCGTATTCCCCAAATTATCAGCTTCCCTTTGACTTTACTTCTTCATTTATCCAGTCCTACAAGTTCTGTCCCTTTTTTCACGTCAAATTTACTGCCAACTCTTATGCGCCTTGATTCTTCCTTTAAACCTGTTCTGAAAAATCTCAGCCCAAATTTAATCCAAATAGTACTCTTCTCTGTTTCAGCCATTTGGTCACATTAGTGCTAGTCCAGGTTCATCTCTCCATCCTGAGCTGAACTGTCTCTTTTCTGCCCCATGAATTAAGTATTCTCCTAGTACTTAATCAGTTCTCTTTCCTGTTTCTCTCACTATTCCAAGCTTTTGTGTCTTAAAAAAAATGCTATCTAACTCTTCCCATCTCCATTTGGCCCACACCTCACATAACATAGCATCCTTTTTCACTTGGCATACAAGAATATCAAAAAGTAACTCCTTTAATTTAACAAACCATATCTATTAAAGTCCTCCTGGGGTGCCGGGTGCCTCAGTCTGTTAAGTGTCTGACTTCGGCTCAGGCCATGATCTCACGGTTTGTGGGTTCCAGCCCTGCATCGGGCTCGGTGCCGACAGCTCAGAGCCTGTAGCCTCCTTCAGATTCTCTCTTTCCCTCTCCCTCTGTTCCTCCTCTGCTCACACTCTGTCTCTCTTTCTCTCAAAAATAAATAAACATTAAAAAAATTTTTTTAAATGCTAGGAATCAACTGTACTGTGAAACTGTAAGCATGCCTATTAACATTAGGAGGAAAACAAGGTGTTTGATACCACCCATATTTGAACAGTACGTTGGAAATCCTAGCCAATGTAGTAAGATAACAGCAAAATATGGAAAAATGTATCAATAATAGAATAGAAAGGAATAATATAGAATAGGTAAGAATTGGAAACAAGTAACACTACTATTTTTGGTACGAACAGTATATTTTAAGGGGAATAGGCAAAGAAATGTAAAATTCATTAAAGTAACTGACTTTGATATGTCCTGTTTCATACAGCAAAGGGATATGTGAAATAAGGACAGCCTATATTAGCTGACTTTTAATCTGCACATGGTGATGAGATTATTGTAGTTTTGGTAACATATGTGTGGGCATCCTAAGGGAAATTTGTACCACACAGTGGCCTTTAGCATGCTAATTATAGCTGGACTTAATTCGGTATTTTGGTGGAACATTTTGTCTTGAATTATATACTTATTTATATTTTCAAAGGCTCAAGAGAATTTTAAATATCCTACTAAGAGGAGCTTCTTTTCTTTCACACTCCTTCCCTCTTTCGTTCCTTCCTTCTATCTTTCTGTACTTCTTCCCTTCAGCTATAATGCACGTTTATTTACTCTCACACTTTGTTTTCCATATTTTGTTGTATTAATAAGTTCATAACTTAGCTTTCTTAAAAATCACATTGTGTTTCTTAAAGAATTTCTTAAAGTTTTGTATTTGATTTGCTATTTAATAGAACTAGGTAACAGTTATGTTTTTCTCCTTTTTTCGTCCCTTCCCTAACCCCTCTGTTTATCCCTACTTTCATCTTTCCTTCCTACCAGATCGTGATTGTATTTAAACAGGCAAATGAAATAGTAGGGTTTGTCTATTTATCCTTTCATCCATTCATGCATTCATAAAGAAGTAATTTCAGGACACCTGGGTGGCTCAGTCAGTTAAGCATCTGACTCGGTTTCGTCTCAGATCATGATTTTGTAGCTGGTGAGATTGAGCCCTGTGTCAGGCTCTGCGCTGACAAAACGAAACTTGTTTGGAATTCTCTCCCTCCCTCTCTGCCCTTCCTCCATGCTTTCTCTCTCTCTCAAAATAAATGAATAAACCTTTTTTTTAAAAAAGTTATTCCATCTATTTGTAGATTTTCTATTCTAATAAAATATTTCTAAATATATAGATAAAATAACATCTTTATGCATTTCATTTCTTGGTTTTTTCTTCCTATAGTTATGTTTTAAAAATAGTATGCTTATACTGCATTTTGCCGAGAGAACGTATCTTCATTTTCCTGATAGGCCAGTGAATATCAGGCCTTGACGTTGTACCTGAAGATTTGAATGAGTAGTTGAGGATTTCAGACATATTTTCATCTACTCTCCATTTTCAATCCCCGAACAATGTCTCTGTCAAACCTTGTGTGTCTCGGTCCTTGAGCCTCTGTGGGGTTCTACCACATTCGTAAAATCTTCTCTTGTAATTTGGGCATGGCTCCACTAAATCGGTTCACGTTCTTCCACGAACCTTCTATTTTTCCAAAACATAGGCAGAGCGATTTATTCTTTTACTTAAATGGAATCATTCCATAACACTATTTTTTTATGTTTCTGAAGACAGAAAAAAAAGTCACACATAGTTAGCTAACCATCTTTTAACTAGGGGCCACTCTACACTAAATTATAATCAGCAGGAAAATAAATGTTAGTTGGTAGATGGATTCAAAGTTCATTTCAGATCTTTATTCTATAATATTTAGTAGTCGTGTGATCTTTGGCAAATCATTCCACCTGTCCAACCCTTAATTTCTTCATCTAATGAGCTTAAATGTATTTTATATGGATATGAGGGTTACGGAGCATACAGATAATTCAGTAACACTAGATACTATTTTGTTATTTGAAAATATATTAACACTTACCCTTACAAGGTTATATAGTTCTTTGTGTTCAAGGATATTTATTCAGGGATATTTCTTAATTAGTAAAATGGTACATGAATCTTTGATGAAGGAGTATCAATGATTTCACATACTATATTACAGCTAATTTAAACCAAAATATCAAGTATTTTGAAAAAATTATTGTCTTAAATAATATTTCATTATCATATGCTCCACAGTCAGACCATCTTATTAGCCAAGAAGTTTTCAAAGGAAATACTTTTCAGTATTCCAGATATCACAGATAGTTTTTTGTCATAGTAGTTAAAATGGTATTTTACAAAATAAAAGTTTTAAATTTTATTAACTCAAAATATAAATGTGAGTTCAAGAATACCCTATACGTTGTTTATTTTATTTTAGGGTTTTTTTTTTGCAACTAGGTTCTTCACAAGAATTTAAAAATACTTAATATTATTGTTTTTTTATTTATATTTTCCAAGTTCTGACCATTCATTTATCTTACATGACAATGAAAACTGGTATTTACAAAATGTATTCTTATAGCATGCCTTTTGAGAATTGGACAATTGATAAAATAATTTAGTCTGAGATATGTAATTGAAAAGGATATTGTTTGTTGAGTGACTTATACATACATAGTTTCCCTTACAATTTCATTTATAAGATCTAGATGTCACAGCTTAACGTTGACATATTTGAATGGAAGGAATTTCATGTTTCAGTTTTTTTCTCCTGATTCCTAGCGTAAAGGTTTACATTTGAATCTGACATGTGATAATTCATGTTTGTGTTTTCTAGGTATAGCTTATTTGAGTGGAATGTGTAGTGAAAAGAGAAAATGTATTATTGCTGAAGACAATGGCCTGAATCTTGCATTTACAATTGCTCATGAAATGGGTCACAAGTAAGTAAAAATTCTGGCTATACCACATATTAGCATATAACTTTGAATTTGAGTTATCAAATTACATGCATATCTTTTGGGATTTTTAGGGGGAGGGGCTCAGGGCTTTTAAAAATTAGGGAAACAAAAAGAGATGGTAAAGATCATCTAGATTTAAAGAGTGTCTTCTAAGTATTGTAACTATTCCTGATACTTTGAATAAAATCTCATTACATTATTAAAATTCACATTAGGACATTCATTACATGGCACATGATTCATTTCTCTACACATTTCAAATAATAGAAACATGGCAATAATCATGACACTACAAAGCTATATATTATTCAAATGCCTAAGGAAATTAAATTAGAGTACAAATAAAATACAAATTAAAGTACAAATTAAAATACTTCCAAACTATAGTAGTATTTGTTATTACCCTATACAGACTAAAGCAGTTAATCTGTCTGCATGGTTTGCAGTAAAGTATGTGAAAGAAACTTCACCTGATCTCACAGTTAATATATAATGAACAGGATGTCTCAGGAACAGTTCGAAGTACTTTACTTAGTTTAGTTCACTTAAAACTCAAAAAGCAAGGCTGTCATTTTACAGATGATGTTAATAGCAATAGTAATTAGTAACAGCAACATTTACATAGCATTTACTATGTGCTAGGACATTCCTACATGCTTTATATATATATCCTCAGAACATTTTTGTGAGGTAGGGCTATTCAGAGTACCCATTTTACAGGGGAAAACACTGAAGCATGGAGAAGTTAATTTAAGTTTAATTTAGTTATGAAAATAGTATGTGTTGGAGGAAGGATTTGAACTCAGCATATCTAATTCAGTCATGCTGTTCTGTTATTTTCGTTATCTGCTGTCTTTGGGTCTTTGATCCCTCATCAGTAAAATGAGGATAATACCTGTGTTATGAGGTTGGTCTGGGATTCAGATTATGTAACAACAAGCACACATATACAGCCAGTATATTACAGTAGAAATGGTGTATTGTCAGGCTGAATTTTGAATGTAGGCTTCCCTGCGTGCTAGCAGTATCAACAGTACATATGAAAAATATTTTAATTGGACTCAGATTTAGTGAGGTCCTACTCAGGGAGGTGATCTTTATGGAGGCCTCTTTGGTCAAAGACATATTTAGTTTGGCTGGTAGTGTTTAAAACTTTGAATCAGTTGCCAACATTAAAAAGTATAAATTTGACATAAAAATTCAAATTTCCAGACCTGGCAACATTAGACCTACAGTCCCATATGGCAGCCATTCCTTGGAGCTGAGTAGCGTCTGTACCCGTTAGACTGGGGGCCATCTTTTCCAGCTCATCACAGGCTTCAGCCCTGTAGTACTGTAGTATCAGAGAGCCAGTGCACTTCATTTTCATCCGATACCTAGACTCTGGAGACAATTGAGTAAATTCAGCTATGAAATTTTCTTGGTCTAAGAAAGCTTAGGAGAAGATTGTATAGGACATCCCAGTGTTTGACTAAAAAGCCCTTTTATTCAAGTAAACTGAAGCAGAGGAAAATGATCAAGTTATAGTGACACAGCTCAGTGAATTATCCGAAACTGTGGATACCCATATGCCCATGACCTAGCCTAAGAAATAAGACATGGTCAACAGTGGTTGATTTTTGGTGCCACTGTTTTTAAACGTGTAAATATACTTTCATTTTCTCCCATGCATGCTTTCAGTAGTCAGTGGAGTGCTCTAGAATACAATATGTTTGTTTTTCAAAAAAGAAGCAAAACAGATAAATAACACGTTTGTTTTTCAAAAAAAGAAACAAAACAGATAAATAACACTTTAAGATCATCCTTTAGAGGAAGGATGTAATACAATAACTTCATTCACTGTTCTACTCCAGAAATGATAGGATTTAGACTCTTAATTCCAATATAATTTTCTTAATTGAAAGATATTCCAGTGTAATCATACTAAGGAAAACCATGTGCATTACTTGAATGAAAAATGCTGAAAATAATATTTAGGGGCAAGAAAAAGACAGTAAGTTACAAATTCATCATAATTATAATTTTTAGAAGTTAAATGCAAGTTTCTGAATAATATAAGTAATCTGAGTATATTTTTATGAAGCAGACAAATAATCTGAATAATGGGAAGTTCACTTTAAGAAGCAATCTTACTTTACTCTAAGATATGTAAAATGCATTTCTTTAATCTCTGATGCCTTCTAAAATGTAGGAGAAACAAATTCAAAGAACCAACCACCATGCAAGTTACTTTATTAACACACAAAGTCTTGGTCAAGAATTTCTAGTTAAAAAAACTAAGTGATATAGTTTAAGGAAAGGGCACTTGAGCTTTATGTAGTAGAAACATTGGTTTATGACCACGAACTCAGGTTGGAATGGCTAAAATGGTAGTAAAATATTATTTTATTTACCTTTTATAGAGCTGTACCCAAAATCAATAGAGATGTGCCAAAGGTATGGGTAATCCTTGATGAAGTAAGACCAGGACATATGATACATTTTGAACTACTTAGTTACTAAAAATCCTCCTTACTTGTAAGCAGTATTTGTCTCAAAAAAAGTAGGGGCTAATATTTTTCTTCTTCTTTTTCAATTTTTTAAAATGTTTATTATTTTGAGAGAAAGAGACACACACAAAGTGGCAGCAGGGGACGGGCAGAGAGAAAGGGAGACACAGAATCCAAAGCAGGCTTCAGGCTCCAAGCTTTCAGCACAGAATCCAATGGGGGCTCGAACTCACCAACTCGGAGATCGTGACCTGAACTAAAGTCAGCTTAACCAACTGAGCCACCCAGGCGGCCCAGTTTTCTTTATGCTATAAAGTGGGATAGATACACTAACATGAGAATAGTGGTATCTTTAACAAAGGACATACAAACAAACAGGAGAGAGGTCTTCTATATAAATTATATCATCATCATCCACTGTAAGATATAAAACATAATGAAAGGAAAATGTAGGAAGAGGAAAGAAAAAAATTCATATACACATAGACTCTTGAATAAGCAAAGTTTACACAAATGTTAGATAATTATGTCTCTGGACCCGATGCATCCATACACACCAATCAACAGAGCTCTTTACGTTAGGGATACAATTAAGTCAACTATTTAAGTGAAACTGTTAAATTCTTCTTTCTTCTTTTTGAATTTCTTTCTTTTTTTGGTGTGTGTGTGTGGGTGGGAGGGTTATAATTTTTTCCAAGATATTTTCTTAGGCATCAAATGGATCGTATAATTTCAGAATGGCAGAGTGATTCCATTTAAACTTGTCACTTAAAGAATACCTTTATAATGACACATGAAAAGTTCCTAAACTGATTTGGGATGAGTGTGTCTATGCTTTTTACCTGAATTTGGCTTCTAGAACTTCCCAGAGGAACTCCATGTATGGCTAGAAAAACCGATAAGCAGCACCAGGTAAGGGTGAGAATTTGATAATTGAAGAGAACAAAAATCCTCTTTTACTATTTCAAAGGAATGAATCTTAAGTGTAAAAATGTATCAATTTTTCCTTTGGGAAATTGCCAATTAAAAAATCTTGTATGTACTTATATACAAAAGTATAGTGTCCATAGCAAGAAAGAGGAAATAAATTGTTTATACCAATGTTTTATGATTCCTTTTCACAATTATTTTCCTTTCTAACAATAGGTCAGTCATGTGATTTTTTTTCTTATAAACAAAAATGCCAACCCTAGAATGTTTTTATTGGTATTAACTGTATTTATATTGATGAAATACAAATGGGATCTTCATCAATTTACTGTCATAAAGGCTAAAGCTTTATTTTTATAAATAAAAATACCTTAAGACATTGTTTATAAATTCGACAGTTTGTTGAGTGCATATGTATACACATATATACTATATTTTATAGACAACAATTTATTAAAGTAAGACATTTTACTTTAATTCAAGCCAGGCTTTATTACTGTTATATAAATCGTAGTTAGATTGCTGTGTTTGGGGCATGTCCCCGAGACCACCCTTAGATTCAACGATTTGTTAGAAGGACTCGGAAAACCCAGTAAAGCTATTTTACTCATAATGATAATTTATTACACTAAAAGGTCATGGATTAAAATCGGCAGAGGCACAGGCATATGGGGCCGAGTGTAGGAACACATGGCACAGGCGGTAAGCTACCTTCTCCCAGGTGAGTTGTGCAGAACTCACTGTGTGTTAATTCTCTAAACAGTAATGTGCGAAAACACACACAAAGTACTGCCCAACCCAGAAAACTAATCTGCGTCTTGGTGTCCAGGGTTTTTACTTGGTGTCCATCATTATGGTCATGGAGGCACAGCCGACCACTTACGAAGCAGACCTTTAGTCTCCATCCCTTCCGGAAGTCTAGCTAGCCGTGTCCTACTCCCAAATCATATTGTTAGTATAAGCTGCCTGGCTTGTCCAGGAGTCCCCAGGTAAGCCAAGATATTTGTATCAGAAGAGATATTACAGTGGCACTTGGAAGGCTCAGTCAGTTGACCGTTTGACTCGTGATTTCAAGAGAAAGATTCTTTCTCTCTCTCTCTCCCTCTCTCCTTCCCTCCCTCCCACCCTCCCTCCCTCCCTCCCTCTGCCCCTGTCCCCCACCTTGCTGTCTCTCCTTCTCTCTAAAATAAAAATAAAAAGGAAGGGAGGGAGGATGGATGGATATGCCAGATGCTTATAGGTTCCCTCCTAGGAACTGGGCAAGGACCAGACATGTCTTTTCTACATGTGGGTTTTGGACCACCCAGACTTGCAGCACTAACTTTGTGCTGCACAGTAACACAGTATTTTTAAGCCTTAAGACATAAGACTTATATTAGATTGCTAAAGGCTTTCTTAAAAAAAAATGTCTTCTTGTATTAGTAGGCATTGCATTAAATACTCTGTATTCCTCTATAATCCAATTTCATAAAAATCTGGAGCTGTATTTTGTGATTGTCTTTTTTTTTTTTACAGATGAGGAAACTGAAGCTAATAGAGCTTAATCATTCAGGAGTTCTTTTGATATTAAGAGTATTCTTTTTTCTTCGCATATGCTGTTAAGATTTCTCTAATTCTCTTAGTTAATTTAATCATGTTTTTTAATGTTTTGAACTGCAAATGTTCTTAGTAGTCAAATGTTATTTTTTAAATTATTTCTTCTATAGCCTTTTACAGTTAGAAATGACCCCTCATTCTAAAATTTTTTAAAAAACACTTTTTTGTCTACTTGTTTTATATATTTCTTCTCTCTTTTTTCACTTCTCTCTTTTGCCTCACTGTTTTTTACCGTTAAACTTTAGAAGGCCACCTAGACTTTATTTTAGTGTATGTAGTTAAGTTCTCTCCATTAAATTTGATTGTTCATTAACTGCTCAATAAATTATCTTGCTGTTCAAAATGTGGTCTCTGATGGTATAAAGAGCTATGCCAGAATATAGCACGTTGCTTGCTTCATTGAAAAAGTCTTGAAATGAAAAAAACAAAGCAAAGAAAAAAAAAAACAGTTGAACCCAACTGTGTGCTTAGTGCTATAGCCGATTTATGCTGTAGTGCCAGCTACTTATCTAGGTACAGATCTGTAAAGAGGAGTTCCCCAATGCAGCCAGGGAACACTCTGAGTGACCCTGCCACGCAATGCCTACTCTAAGTTACTGCTGCATGGAAGTCATGTTTGAGTTGGTAGAGAGCCCAGTATTTTTATTTTTAGCCTGAAAGGTGGTCTGCAATTGAATTGTCTATCTGTGTTCTCATATATTTATGAAATACTTTTAGCCATAACTTCTATGATGTGATCTACTGCCAATAATAACATTTTTGATACAAATATTTAGTGGTACTCTAGGTTGTATTGTTAAATATAATATATATATATACATTATAACAAAATTATAAATATATATCATATACAATGCAAGTATAATTTGTATAACAAAAAATAGAAATATATACCACATATACATATCACATCCTTTTTTATTTATGGCCACAAATAATTCACTGCTTCCAACCTGAAGTAAGGTAACCTTTTATAGTGGGTAAGCTTTTATTAAAATTTATCCCCAGGCCTTAGAAATTGTAAAATATATAAATTATCAGAGAAATAATAGTTTTAGAGGTAATTGTTAGTAACATATCCTGTGAGTTTTTTCCTAACCTTGCTAAGGAGATTTCTTGGACAGCAAAACTACCTCGATTTAGCACATTAAGACCAAAGACTTCTGCTCTCACCTGAAGAAGGAAGGCAATCATATTAGATTTGTTTTACAGAGAATGATTGCCAAAGCTCACACAGCTAATTAAGTGTCTGAATGGATGTTCAGAGTCAAAGCTACCTGAATCCAGAATTGTTGTAAATTACTGTACTAAGCCCCAGTTGCTGAAGAATACTTCTAATTACCTTACCTTTACTCATATTGCTTCCGGGCTAGCTCCGTATAATCTGTTCCTACCTTATCTCTTCAGGCATATTTCATGCTATGTTCCTTTTTATTGTTAGCACTGCAACCCTATTAGAGTTTTACAGGGTTTCTAATATGTTATGCTCCTTCACACGGACATACTTTGGCACATGCCACTCCCTCTGCCTAGAAAACTCCCATTTCACATCTTCAAGTAATTCTCTCATCCGGATCATAATTCATAGGGTATATCAATAACCATTTCCTACAGCATGTGTTCTGTGTAGGTCAGTCTCTGCATTAAATACTGAATGGCACTATCTCTTTATAAATGTTCATTCATTCATCTCTTCACAGGCTGTAAGCTCCAAGAGGTTATGAACCATGCCAATTTTTTATTATCGTGGGATTCCTAATGCATTTTATAGTGTTTGGGGCATATCAGGCATTCAATATATATGTATTAAATAAGCGAATGCTTTAATATAGTAATTTTCTTAGTAAAATATTCTTATGCAAAGAATGTCAATCAAGATTTGGTAGAGAAAAGATGCTGGCTGCACAAATTGTGTAGAATGTTTTTAAATATTGTCTGAAACTTTTAACAAGGTATCAGGTAAAGTTTTATAAAAATAATGTTGTCTGTTGGTAAATATACCCAAGGCCACATGGAGTGAGCCTTTATTCCATTATACACGTACAGAAATGACTTCCCTCACCCCACCTAATTAAGTGGGGTCAGGTCTTCCTGTCACAATAATTGGAAGCTCTGTCTTTCTAGTTGATAGAAATACAACAAAATTATCCTTGAACTCTCTCCATTTCTCACTCTCCACAGTCAATCCATCAGCTCTTGCCTCTGCCTCCATAACATATCCACATTCTGTTTACGTCTCACCAATTCTGCTCTTGCCCCTCTGGACCAAACCACCGTCATCTCTCATGTGAATTATTAGTCGCCTCCTAAATGATCTTACTTTATCAACTGTTGTCACTGACAACCTGTTTCAACTCAAAGCCAGGAAGCCTCCTTCACAGCAAAGCAAATTCTCCAACGTTTTTGCCCAGACTCTTCCAGTAACTTCCTTTATTGTTGGTAAAATCCCCAGCCCTTATGCTGGCCAGGTAGGCCCTACCAGATCTAGCCTTCTTCTGCTTCAGCGTGCTGTTCCTCTCCTTACTAACATGGCTCCAGATATATCAGCCTCTTTTCCATTACTGAAAACACCTATTTCAAAGCCTTTGCCTTTCTTCTTTCTTTCTTCTTTAGATATCTGTTCAAGCATCACCTTCTCAGTGAGGCCTTTCTGTTAATATTTCTTAAAAGTATAGCCATAACCACAGCCCCAGCCTATACCCCTCTGCCTGCTTTAATTTTTGTCATAAAACTTTTCTAATTCCAACAATATATCTGTTTGTCTGTTATCTATCTAGCTATTTGTATGTGTACAGTGAATACTTAACCCCTTAGTTCACTATTGTATTCTCAGCACCAGAACAACAGCACTTTCATACTTGGCATATAGTATGTACTCAAAAACGTATTTATTAAATGAAGATAAATTTGTTATTTCTAAAAGTGAAGTCTATATAACCTCCTATGCTCTGCAGAAGAGCTGAATATGCAAATGTACTAATTGTCTCACGGAAATTAAAAATAATATTCTTTTTAAGGACCCTCATTGTTATAACTAAGTAATATATTGGCATTTCTTTTCACCTTAAAAATTCACGTTAGGATTCACATTAAGATTTGTATTGAAAGGAAGTTGAAAAGACGCAGAAGTCTCTCATCCCCATTTCAAATGCTTAAAAATCCCAAAAGAAGATCTTTTAAAATATATAAGTAGCCAAGGTAAAGAGCCAGGAGAAACTTCCACATGCTAGAGGCAGAAGGCATCTTTCCACATAAAAGAACTGGAATTTCTCATTCACTGGGTGCTAAATCTTGGTACTGGATGGAGTTGCTGAGGGTTGAATGCACTCTGGTGAGTGGAAGTTGAAGCTTCACAGTCCCTTATAAGGCAATGTGTATTTCAAGCTGGCTGAGAGAAAGTAGTTTGCTTCAGGTCATGGAATGAAGAAAAAAATCTATCAGAATCTAACCTATTCGAATTACAAAGCTTCAGAGCATAAATAGAAACATCAACAAAACAGATAAATAACCACAATCCTAGTAGGAGGTTTTTAACACTGCTCTCTGTAACTGATAGGTCAACCAAATAGAAAGATCTCTATGGAAAAGATTTGAACTAGAAATATTGATCTACGGGGCAGACATAAAACCTGCAGCCAGGTAATGAAGTCTATCTGCTCTTTCAAAACACAGATATTTCTGAAGAATGACCATATTTTATTCTTTAAGTCTAAACAAATTTCCTAAAATTAAATTACAGATGAATTTTTCTTATCACAATACAATTAAGTTAAACAACCAATAACAAAAAGAAACTTAAGAAATACACATAGAAGTTTATAAGCATACTTTGGAAAGACACATCGTTTAGAAAAAGAGATCATTAGGAAAACCAGAATACTTTCAGGCTTAAATAATAACAAATATACTGTTCTGCAAGTTTGTAGCATTGCAGATAAAGCAGCAATTAGAGGGAAATGAGTAACTTTAAACACATATATAAAAATTAAACAATGAAAGTAATGACCTAAATTTTCATTTTAAGAGGTTAGAAAAATAACAGCAAAGCAAAAGATACTGGAAGAAAGATACCACAAAGTGTAGAAGCTAATAAAATGCAGTGGAAGTGGATAACAAAGTGAAAATTAGATCTCTGAAAATACCAATAAAATTGACAAATATAAAAGTGATTAAGGAAAAAACCCATAATTCAACAGTATTAGAAATCAGCAAAGTCAGTATAACAGATAGTGAAGGTATTAAAAAGATACTAAAAAAAAAAAAAACATTGAATGCTGTCATGATAAAAAATTAACAGAAGAAATGGGAAAATTCTAAGAAAATATAATAGAAACACATAAAGCTCTATAACCATTTAAAAGAAATTGTATCAGCACATTAGAATCATCTCAAGGAAAACAGAAGTTCAGACGCAGAAAAAGGTTCAATGAATAAATAATGCTAACTTTAATCTAATTTTTCTAGAAAATAAAGGAACACCCTGCAACTCATTATTTGTGCTAGTATTAATGTATTATAAAAATCAGTAAGAGACAGTTATAAGGAAGGAAATTATAGTCCTTTCTTATCTGAGAATGATGAAAAAAAATTTCTTTTTATTTATTTATTTATTTTGAGAGAGAGAGAGAATCCCAAGCAGGCTTTGCCCTGTCAGCATGGAATGCAATGTGGGGGTTGAACCCACAAACCTTGAGATCATGACCTGAGCCTAAATCAGGAGTAAGCTTCGGCTGCTTTGCTGACAGAGCCACCCACATGCCCCAAAAACCATTTTCAAGATAAAGCAGCACTATATAAACAGACAAAGCTAATACAAGAGAATAAAGTTGGCTTTATATCAGGATAGGAAAGGTAATGTATCATTTAAGAATCTTAATGTCCATGTTAATAGCTTAAAGGTAGAAACTATAGTATCATAGTAGATGCACAATAAATAAAATAAGACAAAGCTTGCTGATATATATTTACCAAAATTTTTTTTAAAGGTTTTTTTTTATTTATTTCTAGGAGAGAGAGAGAGAGAGACAGCGTGAGCAGGGGAGGGTCAGAGAGAGAGGGAGTCACAGACTGAAACAGGCTCCAGGCTCCGAGCTGGCCGTCAGCACAGAGCCCGATGCGGGGCTCGAACCCACGAACCGCGAGATCATGACCTAAGCGAAAGTCGGACGCTTAACCAACTAAGCCACCCAGGCGCCCCTATATTTACCAAAATTAATGGGAAACATCATTCTTTTTTTTTTTTTTAATGTTTTATTTATTTCTAGGAGAGAGAGAGAGACAGCGTGAGCAGGGGAGGGTCAGAGAGAGAGGGAGTCACAGACTGAAACAGGCTCCAGGCTCCGAGCTGGCAGTCAGCACAGAGCCCGAAGCGGGGCTCGAACCCACGAACCGCGAGATCATGACCTAAGCGAAAGTCGGACGCTTAACCGACTAAGCCACCCAGGCGCCCCGGGAAACATCATTCTTAATGGTGACGTATTAAAAACATTTCTACAAAATAAGAAAATCACAAGAATCTCACCACATCTGCTTCTGCATATGTGCTGGAGACACAAACAAGTGAAACATGGCAGAAAAATAAGTAAGAGCTGTAGAGATGGGAATGGAAAAAAGATATAGCTATTTTAATTTGCAAATGATGTGATTCCCTATATAAAAATAAGATGTTATGTAGAAGTAAAGTATGGAATTAATCCATGAATTTAGTGAGATTATTAAATATATGATATACATACAAAAAACAGTTGTCAACACAAAAATACAAAATGTCATTTAAAAAGATGATACTATTTACTGTAGCAATTGCAAACACAAAGCATTTAGGCATGAATCCAACAAAAGATAGGAAATTATATACCCTTATTAAAATTTATTGAATTAAACCTGTGTCAATGAAAATATACCACATTTGTGGATAATTTTTTTCTTTTCAGATGTCAATTCTGTGGTAAACTATTTACAGATTCATAGAAATTTCAACAAATGGACCACCACAACTTCCATATGGAGGTTGGCAAATATTTTCGAAGTTTATATATAAGTACAAATAGTCAAAGTAGCCAAAACTCTCCTGGAGAAGGGGGAGATGAAGTTAGAGGCAAAATAGAGGATGATGAGAGGGAGAATAATGTAGGAATCTCCCTAACAGAAATCAAGACCATTTCTGAAACCAGAATACTTAAGCCACTTAGACATATATGCAAATATGGACAAATATGGTCTGATAGAACAAAATCCAGAGTCATAAACAGGTCCATGCTTAGATGAAAACCTGATGTCTGAGCAAGGTGTTGGCAGATCAATAGAGAAAGCTGACTTTTCAGAAAAATGTGATGATGCACTTGGCTTACCACATGTATAAAAATGAAATTGAATACCTTCAGATTATCTCTAAAAATCAATTCTGCATAAAATAAAGATTGATATATCACAGGCAAGACTTTTAAGAGAAAATATATGAGTCTATCTTTAGGACTTTAGAGTTGAAATGATTTCTAAAACAGCACATACTTTGTGCCTTCTTTTGAAGGCAGAAACATAAGACCTAATAGAGATGTCTGACACAGATCTTAGAACTGATCTGATTGTTAAGATTTTTTTATTTCTGGAACTCCTGGGTGGCTCAGTCAGTTAAGCATATGACTCTTGATTTCAGCTCAGGTCATGATCTAACAGTTGTGAGATCGAGCCCTACATCAGGCTCTACCCTGGGCGTGTAGCCTGTTTGGGATTCTCTGTCTCTCTCTCTCTCTCTCTGTCCCTCCCCAACGTGTGTGTGTGTGTGTGTGTGTGTGTGTGTGTGTGTGTGGTGTGTGTATGGGTGTGTTTGCATGCTTTCTGTCTCTCTCAGATAAACAAACATTAAAAAAAGATTTTTTTAATTTTTGTGATGGTTTTACTTCACCATCACTATTAAGTTGTATTAGACTACATGACACATGTAGACACACACAAATGTATGTAGTATGTATAAATATATATATTTTACATATTTGTTTTCATGAAAATATTAAAACGAAAATAAAACTGGAAAGGAATGACAAAATGAACATTATTTGTATAGTTGGAAAACTCAAGACCACCTAAAAAAAAACTCCATTAGAACAATAAGAGAATTTGGGGGGAGGGTTACAAAATTATATAACAATTTTTGGTATTCAGTACATAAACAGCAGCCACTTGGTCAGTATGAAGAAAGAAAAATATCCATTTCTATTGAAGATAGCAAAAGATAAAATAAAAAGATAAAAGACCTAAGAAAATACTTACAATGGAGTGTACAAGACTTATAAAAAGAAAATTTATATCCACACAGAGTCCTAAAAGTGGTTTAAATAAATGGAAATACATTTTCTGGCTTGGGATAGGAACAGTCAATATTATAAAATGACAGTTCTCTATATATAAATTTAATGTGACTGGCTCAAAAATGCGAATAGAATTTGCTTTCCTTTGTTGTTGTTGTTAATTAGATGTACTGCTTCTAAGTTCCATGTGGAAAAATCAACGTAAGATATTTGTTAAAAATAACGAGGAGAGAGGAAAGAGTGAATTCTATCAGATATTAATACATTTCATAACAGATAAGGCAGTTTGTGCTGGTGCTTGAATAAGGGAGTAAGCCAATGGAACAGAGTAAAAAAAAGTAAACCTAAAATTAGGAAAAGATTTATAAATGTGCCATATAATAGAATATAGACCTACAGTCAGTGGAAAGAAATGAATCATCCAGTAACACAAATAACAGGAATCTGATTCTGTACCTTATATTTGACATCAGAATATACCAAAATGATTGTGGACATTGACGTTTTTTTGGTTGGCTTTTTTTCTTTTTCCGTCTTGTAATAGGGAATGTCTCTAATTCTAGATATGAAATCTAGAAGTACTTGAGGAAAAGTCACACAAAATTAATGAGTCAAAATAAATATCATTGCAAAGGAAAAAGTACAGGAGTCAGAAGATAAATCACAATCAGTGAAAGTATTTGCAAAATATCTGACAAAGCAATATATTCCCTAATTGGAAAAGAGCTCTTACAAATCAATATACAAAATGATGAAGAACCAGTTAAATAAAATGGTACCACACAGCTCATGGAGGTCTGTCCATGGCTTTTATTTAAAAACAAGAATAAAAACTTTTCATTATTCATAGAATGACAGTTCAGACCACAAAGCAATTCTCCTTTCATCCATCAGACTACATAAATTCATACAGATGAGTCCATATTTATTCCCACTGTAAGTACCATTCCCTTCTCTTGGCAGGAAAATTCTTCCTGCCTTCTTCCCTTTTATCGCTTATGAAAATCTCTCAGATCATTTCTTCAGAAGAGTACTATGTGGATGGGTTAAATCCCTTAACGTACGTTCTTTTATGCTCTCTGTATTGTTCATTCCTATTTTTTTCACAAGTGTAGGTTTATATCATGCGTATCATCATGTGATCTTTGCGTGTCTAATTACAGTGTGGTTCCTGGGGACAAGAACATGTTTTGTTCTGTTTGTTCTTTTTTGTTGCTTTTGTTATTCAACATTGTATTTAATATTGTCTAACACCCTTCATATGTGCTCAATAAATAGAAGTTAGATGATATTTTGATAACAGTGTATGTGTAAAGTGTTGGAATGTGTGGGGGAGACAGATATTCTTACACATTTTTGAGAGGAGTATAAAGTGGTGCACTATTTTTGGAGGCCATGTGGCGATCGTTTTCCAAATTTAGAGGACTCCTAGTGAATAGAGTTTCAGCTCCTTTGCCAACTTTGAGCATAACACGTTTTAAATTATAACTTAATTTGTATTCATGTTTCTTTGCTTACTAGAATGGTTGCACATCACACCTTTTTCTGTATAGCTAAACTTAGGCCCATTACCTAAAAAATATGCAGCCAATAAAAATAATCATAAAGACTTGAATATGAAAAAAATGCCCTTTTAAGGTATTCTTGAAATAATACAGTGGGCGTAAAGTTGTGGACAAAGTTCTTTGTCTTGAAATTGATATATGTCACAGTTTTGTAGTTTGGATTTTAGCAAATTTATGATAACTTACACTTGTAACAGTATCAAGAAAATTAGAACACTCTAGCAGAGTTCTGTATTTTTATAAGTTGAAAGAAAGTGCATTAAACATTAATAGTTTATTTACTGATTAAGACTTTCATATGGTAATTAGATTGCCTTCCTTGTAGAGATGTCCAGTGGATAAAATTACATACGTTAAGGGAAATTATAAATCATGTCATTATAAAAACATAGAACATTTTTTGATATGGCCAGAAAATGCTTATGTGGCTTGGTTTTTGTTTCACTTGTTGAACCAGGGGAAAAGGCTAATATATATTACTAAACTTTGGCGTGGAGCTATGGCTTTTCCACTAAGTTGGCAGTTCAGTTCTTCAGAACTGAGAGGCTAATAAGGCAATAAATATGCAAAGTTAGCTCCTTTAAGGCAATAAATATGTGGGGCACCTGCTAAAGTTTTAAGTATTGCCAGAGTACCAAGAATGCTGATGTCTTATGAACTAACAAGCCTTTGAAATCAATGACATTTGCTTACATTCTCTGCTGGAAGTTGTGCCTGGAATAGAATCAGAGGTAGGCCCAGGTTATAAACTCGCTCCTTCAGACATCTGCATTTCTGTTATTGGCCTCAGTGCCGCTGTCACTTCTTCATTTTAGACATCTGAATCATCTTTAACCCTTTCTCCCTTAAGTCCTCTCATAAGCAGTTGTCACATTTTACTCGGTTTTCATCTGTCCATTATTTCTTCTGTTATTCTTCCCAGACTTGGACCATTGCAACACCTGCTTCCCTGGTATTTTGCCTTAGCACTTTATCTTTCTGCTGTGTCTCACACATTAGTTCAGAAATCTTTATTGTCCTTTCCTACCTGATGAGTGAACTTAGCCTTAGAGTCATGACTTTTACAGTGGTCCCCATCTACCTTTCTCACATCATAGTCCCCTTCTCCATTTCATGAATGCAAATGATCCATAATTTTCAAAATTTGTCTTTATTAATGTTTTTTCTTTTTTTTTTTAATTTTTTAAATGTTTTTTTTTTAAATTTATTTCTGAGAGAGAGAGAGAGAGACAGCATGAGCAGGGGAGGGTCAGAGAGAGAGGGAGACACAGAATCAGAAGCAGGCTCCAAGCTCTGAGCTAGCTGTCAGCACAGAGCCTGATGCGGGGCTCGAACCCACAAACCGTGAGATCATGACCTGAACTGAAATCAGACACTTAACCGACTGAGCCACGCAGGCGCCCCAAATGTTTTTTTTTTTCTTATTTCAACTCCCAGCCCCACTGATTTATAGATCTTCCAATTTTATATATCCATTAATGGTCAAGACAAATGCTATCACTTTTCCAAAATTAAACCTGAAAGTCTGGCTGGATATATATTATTTTAATTCCCTTGCTCTGGTTTTTTTGTAAATATCACTTACTTTCTACTATATACTGATTTGTACAGATATTTATACCCCCTATGCACATACGCTACTGAGCAGCAGTCTCTATGAAAATAGGATTACTGTCTAATGCATTTTTTTCTCCCACAGCACAAAATTGAGTGCCTTGTACATTACAGGCACTCGAATATTTGTTTGAATGAGTAAGCATTTGTTGTATAAATACTTATCTCTTGGTCAGTCATCTTGAGATTTAGAATAGAGGATAGCTGACTTCAAGAAGTAGAAAAGAGGGATTGGTTTGGGTCAAGGAATGCAGTTACCTTCACTGAGTAAAAAATAAAAATAAAAAAGTAGTTTTATAACTATGTAAATACAAATATTGCAAAATATTTTCTGGTACCTGATATTTTGTATTTCTATATAAAATAAACTGTGTGGAAATAGATTGGTTATGCATCAGTTATGATGAGTCTGCCCTGAAGTCTGGTTGCAGGCCTCTCCAGCTATTTTCATACAAGTCCTGAAGTCACAGTCTTGCAGAGGCCAAATCCGGCAGTCTAGTGATAGGATTATTTAATCTAAAAATCTGCGAATTCAGTACGAAGCCAGCATATGCCCCAGGAGGTTTCCTGTCAAACAGAAATTTGGCTAATCTCTCTCAGTTTGCCAGAAGAGTGCCTTTTAGAAGGGAATAAGATGTTTTCTTTTTATTCTACCTTGATGTGCATCACGATGTCTACTATAAGAAAGTGGATCTATGCTAAAGGGACAGTAGGCAAACAGTAAAAAGTAAATGAGAAATGAAGATACAGGCATTACATCATAACCTAAGAGACTGTTGGGCTGGGAAACAGGAAGTAATAACAGATTGCTATAAGAGACCAAAAACATACATCCTTACCTCTAGAAATCCATTGCTCCTTAAAATGTTCAAACTTAATTATTCTGTAATTAATGCTCCTTGACCCACTAAAATTGGTAAGGGCCACATGTAACAACATTGTACTCTTTGACCACATTTTACCCTCTAGGATTCCCTACAGCCAAAGTCACAGGTATCTTCCTGTGGCACACGTGCCTTGGTTAAGGTTAGAACCTACTCAGGGGGCAGGTGATAGGGAAAACTTATTACAGGAGACTTGAGCTTGAATTCTTGTCGTGCCAGCTACTCACTGAATAAACTGTAGGCAAGTCAATGTGTCTGTACCAATTTTCTTCATCCCTACAATTTGGATGAGTTTTCCTTTCAGGGTTCATTGTTAGATTGTTCGTGCTTTAATTGTATGCCACAGTGGTTGACACAAAATACGGAGTGAATGAATAATAATAACAATAATCAGTAGTGGTATATTTATTTTTATGAATGCTCTAGTGTGAAAAGGAGATTTTCAACTTCCACAGGCCATACATCTCTCTGTTCATTCAAGGAGTGATTTCATATCCTTTAGAATTCTTACTGGATTGGCAGGAAGTGAACATATTATGGAGACCCTTATAGACCACTAACACAGCTTGTGTATTTGATACTTTATTTAGGCAATGATACCAGTTAGGGTAATAGGTAGTTTGTCCAAGTTAATAATCATAATGGGACTTGAGCCAGTAGAGATGTGGCAGCATTCCCACACACCCAGATTCTCTCCAAATGTAGGTTTGAATGTCAGAGTGAGTAGGTGGAAGAGGGGGGAAAAAAATCAGCTAATGAATGGTCTTACAAGAATTGGCTTTCGGTTTGTATTTCTCTAATGTGTCTTGGCAAATGTGTGGTCCAGAGTCAGGCAAGTGACCTTTCTCGAGCAGATCACCTACACACTTTGCAGGCATACAATTTCTCTAAATCAGTAGGAGGTCATACTAGTTTCAGCTTGCTGTCAGATTTGCAGAATATTTAGTTGCTTCTCTGATTCTGTATCAGTGGCTAGATCTGTAGACATTTATTTAAGAAGGTATTTAACTAAATATATCAAAGACTTAAAAAGAAAATATGTCCTTCACACACTTAAATTCTAGATGATGATAGATTGTATATGTTACTTAAAATTTACCGAAAATAGAAGGTAGTTCTGATATGTGTACATGCCGTATATTTGAAAGCCACAGAAGTTAAGAACTACGGGAAATAATGCTAGAATTTATTGAAGAGTCCTTTATACAGGGAGATGATCTTAAAATTTGGGTTGCATTTGTAAATATGGAGAATCTGGGGAAAACATTCTGATAGGAAGGAATTAAGCAAAATAATAGGCTGGAATTAGCTGTTCCAGTGAAACTTAGATTGAAGTAAGTGTACAGAATTTTTTTAGTTTCTGTTAGTTGAAACTTAATTAGTTAGTTGAAAAATAAGATAAAAGGCTTGGGTTTTTGTCATATAGGTCAACGGTTCTTAGAGTTTTGAATAAGAATCATCTAGAAGACGACTTAAAGTTTCTTAGGCCTTATTTGTAAATAGTCTCATTCAATCAGTTGGGGAAGGATAGAATATTCTGCATTTTAACTAACCCAATATTGGCATCCCTAGGTTTCTTTTTAAAAGTTTTTAATGTTTTATTTACTTTTGAGACAGAGAGAGACAGAATATGAGCGGGGAAGGAGCAGAGAGAGAGGGAGACACAGAACCTTAAACAGGCTCCAGGTTCTGAGCTTTCAGCACAGAGCCCGATGCGGGGCTTGAACCCGTGAACTATGAGTTCGTGAACTTTAGCCGAAGTCGGATGCCCAGCCGACTGAGCCACCCAAGTGCCCCAACATCCCTAGGTTTCTGATGCACATAGTTCATTATTCACATTTTCAGTGTCACTGGTTGCCAAGGAATATTAAAATATTTTTTCTAGGAAACTAGGTTTTTGTATTAATGTATTCATAACAAAATAAAGTCATTAAAGCATGGTTTAACAAAGCAAAGAGGTAAGGGGCACAGGGTCAGTCAGGGAGACATGACAAGAGTCCAAAAGTCAAGAGGATCAGTGCTGGTTTTCGTTAGTATAACTGGTTTTGGAAAGGAAGAGGTGGGTGGGAGATCTTTAAGGAATACAGAGCTAACAGGGTCCAGGCACGTGTTAGCTTCCTAAGGCAAGGATGGTGTGTCCTAACCCCAGGAGATAATAAACTCCTTGAGGGTAGCAACTGAATCTTGCTCATTTTTATGACCCCAGCTCAGTACAGCTTGCAGCAAATAGTGCGTTCCCGAGATTTGTTCAGTTGCTAGATGAAACTGTCACCTAATGTATGCAGAGTCAAAAGGAATCTATCTCTTTGTACTTCTACTTTTAAAAACATTTTAGACATTGTTGCTGACTGGCTTTACATGGCCTTTGGACTTCCAAAAGAAGTACCTATTTCATTGTTTGGTGACAACTGAAAGTTAAATAATTAAAAATTCTTCAAAATGTAAAAAGTAATAAAAATACTTTGTACTTTTTTTCCCACAAGTACACAGCAGGGAAGTTACACCAAATCAGATGTAGCCACAGAATTGTAGAAAATTGTTATTTGTGGAAATATACTTCCATTAGACACTATGACAGTTTCTTTTTTCAAATAAAATTTTCTATATAATATAGGAATTCTAGTGGGAAACAATACATCATGATGAAATATTTAATGTATTGAGCACAAAAAATTTATTCTTCTAAAGAATTACTGTTTACAAATCTGAGCCCTTCCAAATTATGCAAAAAATGTGACTGAATTCATACATTTTCTCTCCTCTAACTCTTTAAACATCAAAAGGGGCCATCTTCAAAATCCAAATGTTTCTCCAGCCTTCTGCAGGATATCACAAAACTTCCTGGCAGTGACTTTTAAACAAGTTGAGAAGTTTTATAAGATAAAAATATTTTTTCAGTTGACTTGACAACCATGTACGATGTTAGTGGAGAGTTTATTTGCCCAAGGCTCTTTGTCAAAATGAATTTAAACTGAGATTATTAAAATGTAGCTCAGTTGCAGGGTGTAAGGAGAGGTGTTGCTCATGTCTTACTTCAAGAATGTTCTCCATACAATGCACTTGACTTGGTTTTAGAACTATATACCTAGAGGTGCATTTGTTTTTTTGTTTTTTTTTAATGTTTATTTCTTTTTGAGAGCAAGACAGAGCGTGAGTAGGGAAGGAGTAGATCGAGAGGGAGAAGCAGCATCTGAAGAAGGCTCCAGGCTCTGAGCTATCAGCACACAGCCCGATACAGGGCTAGAACTCACAAACCGTGAGATCATGACCTGAGCCAAAGTCTGACGCTTAACCGACTGAGCCACCCAGGCGCCCCCTAGAGGTGCATTTCTGCTAACAGACAGGAGAAGTTTAAAATTACTCAGAAAACAAAAAAGATTATAGGCATAAATGGAGAGTCCTGATTCAGAAAGAGAAGCACTATAGTTTGGTTGTTTGGAGATCTCTCTGACCGTCAGAGAGCCTGGGTCTAAGTCCCATCGCCCCCGTTAACCTCAGCACCTCCCACATCTACAGAATAGAAGTCATAATAACAGATACTTTATGGGGCTATTGTGAGGATTAACTGATATCATCATTGGAAATGATTAATACAGTGACTGGTACAGATAAAGGTTCCCAATTATTTGTTTTCTTTCAAATCTGTAAAATTGCAACTAAGCAGAATTCCCTGATTGTTCCAGATATGTGATTAAAAAAAAAAAAAAAAAAAAGCCCTCTCCCAACTTTTTTCTTTAGTGATAATCTTTTCTGTTACAAGTTAAATAGCTTTAGGAAAATTTAACTAATGGTAAACAATGCTTGAATCACTAGATCTCTCCATGGCTATAGCTAGTTTCTTACGTGAGAATCAGGATCCCAAAAGAATCATCTGGATGAGAGGTTATAATCTTCCCAATTTGGAAAATCACATTACAACACTGGGAAGACATCCAAATTGCTAACTCTTGGAAGCAAAACCTCTCCTTCTCTCAAATGGACACATTATTTAAGAAGTTTTATTGTTTCTGAAAAAGACCGGTTGCCTTTCAGGAAAAATAGCATTGGTTTGAAAGACGGTGCCACCACACATGGAAGAGTGGAGCATGTTGCACATGGCAAGTGGCAGTTGATAGAACAGGGTCACCCGGCAACGTGTGCAGCAGCAGAATCCATCCCTGGTGGTGGTGACCCTGGCAAGGAAGGGTTGCATCAAGGCCATACGGTTAGAAATGCATTAAGGCATTTTAATCAATTAGTGAGATTCTGCCTTATCTGCATTTTCTTATTTTAGTTAGTTAACCTCCAAGCAAAGTAAATTCTTACTGTTATTCTTTACTTAGTTTTCCTTAAAGTCAACATCTTTTACCAAAGTTCTCAAAGACAACATATTGCATTTAATGATATTTTTATCTCTGTGCCTTTTGACAAGTTAGAAGAATAAGATATCTCAGATGTGTTGCCCCAAGGAAAAGAATAATTATGGGTTCCTACTATATTCTATACACTGGGTCCGGCATTTGACATCATCCTCATGTGATTTTCTTAACCATCAGTTAGGAAAGTATATTTAATAAGTGAGGAAACTGAGGCACATTTATTTCTTTATTATTACTTACTTTCATCTAGTCCTCTGAATTAGGGGGAGAAAGACACAGATTTCAAATCTCTTTCAACTTCAACATCTTTCACCCTACCTCCCAGCAACTAGAGTGGTCTATAACTACTCTACCTCGGCTCTCACTTTTCCTCTTTATCATCAAAGTATGAAAACACTTATCTTCCTCTTCTCTGTCAGTCATCCTATTAAATGTGTTGATACAGAACCTATTTAAAGGCGTTAATTAGAATGAGAAAGAAAAGTATGGTTCAACATGGAGCTGAATTTTTCTCACACTGAAATGTGGAAAATGATATTCAATAAAGTATTTTCAGTTTTATTAGTCTTCAAAGTTAGCAAACAGTGAATTCGTAATTTAGTTTTCTTAACTCATAAATTAATTACTCCACCCATATCATTTTCTTCTTTCAAAAACATTAAATACGACAATTTTAACTCAAACTTTTAATATATCTCAATGAAAAAGTAGTTTGTCTTGAAACATTTTATTTTGATTTGAGAAAACATAGTCTAGTTGTGATTTCCCTTCCCAGCTTCTATAATAATTCTTTTTATAGCATTTATATATATAATAGAGATATTCTTATTACTCCCTATTTTTATTATGAAAGACTATTTTAGTATCTACATACACAATAAGAAAAGGGAACGCTTGACTGTCCTGCCATCATTGCAGACTCAGCCTGGAGAAAAACAAATTTCTACTCTTCAATTTCTTCAGTATAAACCTTCACTATGAAAATTTGGTGGATATTATATGAAAGTGTTCCTGAAATATAAGTGATTCTCCATGGTGACCTGATTTAGCATTTACATATGGATTCTAGAAAATGATTCCAGTATGCCAGGAGTTCAGAGAGATGGGCCATTTCCTACCCTCAAGAAGTTGCAGCGTTAGCCAGAAGTAAAAACATATAATGCAATGTTACCAATGCTACAGCACTGTGGTTCACAGAATCCTGTGGTAGGACATAGATACACATAGGTGAGATGGAAAGAAAACCTCAAGAAGGTCATCGACAGTAACCTTGAAGATTAAGTAGAATTTATCCAGGCAAAGACATTGAAGGGTAAGCACTTTGGACAGGCCAGGAGAGAGAATGGAATTCTTAGATGCCAAGTATATAATGGTCAGCCACATGATTCCAGAGCCAGCCTCTTCAGTTCAGACGTCCCCACTTTCCACCTTCTCACTGTATAACCTTGGGAAAGTTCATTCTCATCAGCAAAATTCGTGTTATACTAGTCCCTGCCTCGTAGAATGATTTAATGCAGGCTTATAACCCCTTGGTATGGTGTATGACACACAAAAAATTCTAAATAACAGTTAATTGTGAAAGAGTAAGAAACGACATACTGTTGGGGAAACTAGAAATCATTCGCTGAAAAGAAAATGCTGTAAAGGACTTAGAAGAAGATAAAGAGACTTTGTACTATGTTGAAGAGCTGAAAAGTACCATATAGGTTATGGGGAGGCCGACTGTATTTTAAACGAACTTCCCTGGGGCAGAGTAGGAGGAGAACCAGGGAGAATGTTGGTAAAGATTAGAGGCACGAACCAGGTAATGACATAATTGTCGAGACTAAATACTTAATAACCCTTTTTAATAGTAACAAAGGAATTGAAAGGAAGTGAGAGTTGAGACAGATATTTAGGAAGTAGCACTGGCACGACTCACTGTCTGACACTTAGTAAAATAAAATAGTCTGGGTGGCAATCTGAGAGAAGAGATAAAAGACCTGAAGATTCTTGATTTGGCAGACTGGGTGGCTAGAGAATACATGAACGAGAGAATCCAGGAGTAAATAAAGGTTTGAAAGAGAAAATAATGAGGGCAGTGTCTAGACGTATTGAATTTAATATTCTTCTAGAACATCCATTTGGAGGTAAGTCAGATTTTTCAGAGTTTCAACTTGAAGCAATAGATTCAAGATTCACTAGGCGAAGTAAAGATGGCCAGGAATGTGAAGGTTTCTCAGGGACAGCTTGTGTTATATGATGAATGGAAGAAAGTCTAATGAAGCAGATGGGGAAAATAATAGTTTTAATGTGGTTTCAGATATGTTAAAAGGTATGAATAAAGGATTTCCAGGCAAGAGCAAGAATTTGATGTGGTTCAATAGAAACATTCTACTGCTATGTGTTTCATACATACTGTTCTGAAAAGTTTCCCTGTTGACCGTTTGGATATAGGTGACTAAACATGTTATTTACTAGATTCATTGGGAAATGCATTTCCCTCAATAAAAATATTTACCTTTAATCTAGATAACAAAATTAAAAAAAAATCAATCTGAAATCTAATTTTATTTTGATTTTTAAAATTATTTTATCTCCTATTATTTATCTATTTATACCAGTATTTATCTGTTATTTAACTGCCTTTTTGAAACATTAAGATATATTTACCTAATGTAATTTTTTATTTTAATTATATTCTGAATCAGCATGGGCATTAATCATGACAATGACCACCCATCATGTGCTGATGGTCTTCATATCATGTCTGGTGAATGGATTAAAGGACAAAATCTTGGTGATGTTTCATGGTCCCGATGTAGCAAGGAAGATTTGGAAAGATTTCTAAGGTACTGAGGTCATTTACTGTTGTTTCGTTGTCAATGTTTACGTGTGCCTGCTTTCTCTGCCGACCAAGAAGGGTGGCACAGTAGAGTGGAAAGGACACCCCATTAGGGATCGAGGCACTCAGTACGAATGCCGGCCCCTTCCACTGACTCAGGGAGTGTGAATTGGAACATATTATTTAACCCATCTGCTTCTTAGTTTCCACATTTTCTAATAAAAGAATGAGCAAGATGATTTGTAAGGTTGGAAAATTATCTCTCACAGTGTTTCATTACCTCTTCAAAATTTCCCAGTGGAAATATTCTCATTGCTCTTCACACAGCACATCTGTTATCACAAAGAACCTCTTTAACAAAAGTTCCACCCTTCCATTATGATACTTCTGAGCTCTGGACTTTTTTCATGAATACATCATTTTCACCATTATAATAGTGTTCTCTTGCTCTTCTTTCCCACCTTCAGCAGCAGGGACGGTTTCTGTCTGCTTGGAAAAAGAAGTGAAAAATATTATTATTGTTTGACTTTTCATTTTAAATCCCTCCTTCTTTACTTATCTCTTTGGTAGATAAAGGAACAGCAGAAACACTATGCGATACACAAAGCAGTTAGTTAGTGAGAGACGCTTAAAGTATCCAAAAGTCTCACTAAGAAATATAGGAACATTGAGCTAGTTAAATTCACGATACAGATAAGTTTTACCCCTTTTTCCATACTATTTAAATTGGCAAGCCTATTTTTTCTCTTAAGTGAATATTAAAATCTATCAAAATATACTGTTTATTACATTATCATAACTCTGGTGTGAAATATGTGTAGTACATTCTGTGATCTTTGTCATGATAGTGTAGAGACCAGTACACAGAATCTGTAATATTTGAACACATCACCTCTCTGTAGCAGTCGCCCTTCAATAATTCCTAAGGAACATGTATGATTTTGTGTGGCTGCCTTCTCGAGAATGAGAACCCTGGTAAAATTAAATGTCACCTCATAAATGGAAGTTGTATTACAATGTCAAGTACAAAAATATCTGCACTTACTCACTTGACAGTACCTTCCATATATTCTTTGAGTCCCCGAATATAATTCATTTCTTACCTTGACACATTGCCTTCAGGCAAGTTACTCTCTGAGTCTGAGCTCCTTAATCTCACAAATATGCAAAGTCAGAACCATCTCACCGTGTTACATAGACTAGGTGAGTCAGTCCATATGAAAGACCTTTATAAACCAAATAACTCATCATCTTCAATATTATTATTAGGATTATCTTATGTCGTTGCACATAAACAAGTCTCACAAATGGAGTGATTTCTTTGAGTATTCAGTAGAAGAATTTATAAATAAAAGTAAGAACATATTTTTAACATCCTAAAAATGTTTCCTGTTGCTATTTTTTTTTTTTACACTAAATTCAAAATGTCACACCTATCTGCATATTGCCAGGTCAAAGGCCAGTAGCTGCTTGCTACAGACAAACCCCCAGAGCGTCAATTCCATGATGGTTCCCTCCAAGTTGCCAGGGATGACCTACACTGCTGACGAGCAATGTCAGATTCTCTTTGGGCCATTGGCTTCCTTTTGTCAAGAGATGCAGGTAAGGGTTGTGTCCAGGTGCAGTTTTTCATGTGTATATTCACCTTCATTATTGAGAACTATTGCTTGGAGGTGGGGAAGATGACTTCATTTTAGAGCGTGCAGCTCTTTGGAGAGCATCCCAATCTTGGAAAGAAGGATTTTCTAAGAAAAGGTTACTTCATTTTTTCCTGCTGGCACCTTGGAAGTGATAGAAATACGGTGTGGGCATTTAATCTGAGTCAGGAAGGAATGACCCCAGAATTTCAACTTCAAATATGGCACCGAAATCAAGGAAGGATTTATATTGTGCCAGTTCAGTGCTTCTCTTTTAAATCTTTTACTTTCATACGTGGTAGGTAACTGGGGGAACCTGTAAGGAAAAGGGTATATGAACATGTAATTATGGAGGAAGAGTTGTATCTTCTAACCCTGAAAATAAAATGTTAAAAATATATTCTAGAACAAAAACCAGAGTAGATTTTTAAATAGTTAAACTGAAGGAAAGGGGTAAATATATATGATAAGCCTTGTCTATGTGTTTATTACTCAGACAGGCCGCTTGTACCAGTCTAGAAAATAGGAAGTCTAAAAGACTAAGCAAAATGACCTTCCTAACTGATAGAAGAATTTTAGCTCTTCTTCCTTTCCTTTCTTTCTTTTCTTTTTTTTTTTTTTCTGCTGCCCACCCCTTAGCTGCTCACCCCTTCACATCTCTTGCCAACACACACGCGTGCACACACGCACTTTGTATTGCAGGAATAAACCATTAGTTGTGCTTAGAGAGAATTGGTAGCTGTATTTCATTCTACCTAAGTTTCTGTGATTGCAAAGGAATTTGGCCTTGTTGAAGATAATGCTGATTTGGATTACTGGCAGCATAAGTAAAATCCATTGTAAGTCAAAGGGTATATGGCATTATGACATTTTTTTTTTCTACAAATAGTCTATTGTCAAATTAGTTTCCACATAACACTCAGTGCTCATCCCCAAAAGTGTCCTCCTCAATGCCCATCCCACCTCCCCCCCACATCCATCAGTCCTCAGTTTTTGTCAGCATTCAAGAGTCTCTCATGGTTTGCCTCTCTCCCTTTCCCACCATTTCCGCCCTTCGTCTCCCCCTTGTTCCTCCGTCAAGTTCCTCCTAATCCTCCTATACGTGCAAACATATGATATTTGGGCATTATGACATATTTTATTCTCTCCCTTCTTTGTAGTTCTTATGAAAGGAGTTGTTCATTTACTATTTTCTTCTCAACCACTCCCCACACTAGCGTGTGAACTCCATGAAGGCAGAAAATGTTTCTAAAGCATCTAGCCCGTGGCTGGCATATGGTAGACACCCAGTGAATATTTGACTTAAGATTAAAATGAGTGGATGTATGAAGGAGTTGGAGCTGCATTAAATGTGACTTGTCAAAAGATGCACAGACTGTGATACCCATCTGGCAGTAGTGGAGCTCAAAAGGGAACAGCTGGCGTAGGTGTGTGATTGTGACCCGGATCCTAAGGGTTTACATGCGGCACAGCTATGGGTCCTTGGAACTCAGCATCAGGTGTGATCAATACAGCAGTAGGAGCTTGGCTTTGCACAGTCTGTCGTTGATACCTCCCTGACCTCATCTGCCAACCTTCTTGTTCACTCTGCTCTCATTCAGGGCCTTTAGACAATCAAAAAAGTGGGTTACGGTCTTTCTTAAATTTTCCTGGCAAACTGAGTATTTTCAGGTCCTACCTTCACCTGTTTAAATTAGCATTCCTTTGGAAAATTGACTAGGCTGTTTATGGTTACCATTGGAGAAATACATGGGAGGAAGTTTCAATTCATGTGGTGGAGAATTGATAGAGCTGATATATGGAAGACTTGCATGTTCTGTAAAGTGCCCCAGGTGTTAGACAGGCTCCATAAATCATCAAACAAAAACATGATTTTGGTAAATTTTACATTATTTTGTAAACATTATCTTTAAAAGCTTTTAGAATTTATTTTATATTGAAGTTGGTTAAATTTTACTGATAACCGTTCTACAGTATTTACGACTCTAAAATGCCTGCTGCTTCACACATAAATCATTTATACTTCTGATCTAATTTGATTCCCATAAAAACTAACATAGTTGTTGTTCAGTCCTGTTTTACAGATCAACAGTTTGAGGCCCATATAAATTAAGTAACTCAATTAAGTTCTTATATCTATCAAGATGGAGGGTTAGGTGCAAATCCAAGCAATGCAGGACATTGTAACAGCTCTGCTTTAATGCCTCTTAGGGAACTCAGACTTCTTTATGGGTTAAAATCATAGATCAGATCACGTGTTTAAACTGAATTCATTTCTTCTGCTATAGCACCTATATCATCAAGAATAGGAAATATCTTAATTGCTTTATTTTATTTTTCTAAGCTATTTGCTCTATTTATATTTTATTTCTCACTATAACCTACCTGCACGGCTTTTTTTTCATCTTTGTAAGTATTTATTATAGGATTTTAAGTCTATGTGTCTCATTATCCTACAATGTTGCTTCGTTTTGAACTGGGTATTTTGCACATCAAATTAAGTTTTAAATTTAGGTATTCAGAAATGTTTTCCTTTTTATATACTCAAGCTTTATACGTGTGACACTTTTATTTATAAACTCAGTTTTTTCTTTATTTCTATCTGTGTGTAATATCTGTTAAAATTGTTTTTAAAATAATACCAAAAAGAATTGAACTGCTGTGGTAGCCAAGGAAAAGCAATACCTCTGAGTCAAGATTTTATTGGAGAGCAGTCGCTGGAGGGGCGTGGACCCAGTCTTTAACAATGGTTCTGCGTCTTATTAGTCATGCAGCCTTAGTCAAAACTTTTTTCTCTTTAAAACACCTGTACAGAACAAGAAGTTGGGCTCTGTTAGAGCTAAGAGAATGGACTTCTGTGATTCTCAAATAGTTTTCTGATACAACTATTGAAAATCATCTTTTCAATTCCAAATTAGTGCAAAGTGTAGTAACTCTATAAATAGTGCCATGAAGAGTTGATTTACAAATTCAGTTACTGATTTGACATTTATTAAATTCCTACTACTTTTCAAACACAGTTCTGTACACTAATAATAGAGCAGGAAATGAAGAAGACCTCCTGCCTCATGGAGCTTACATTCTTGTTCCAAAAAAAGGCAAAAGGTTAAAAAAATTTTATTTTTGTGAGAAAGAGAGAGAGAGAGAGAGAGAAAGAATCCCAAACCGCTCCACACTTAGCCCAATGTGGGGCTTGATCCCATGACCCTGGGCTCATGACCTGAGCCAAAATCAAGAGTCAGACGCTCCAATGACTGAGCCACCCAGGTGCTCCTAGGCAGAAACATGTATAAATACATTTTAGCAAATAAATTTATTTCGTGTCTGTTGGTAATAAGTGTTTTAGAGAAATGTAAACCCAGGTAAGAAGGATCAAGAGTAAAAACCAGGGATGAGCGGGTGGGGATGATGTTATTTTATATAGGGTAGTCTGGGAAGGCCTCCTGGAGAAGGTGATATTTATTTAGAGATCTGAAGACAGAGCAAGCCATGCATTTATCTTAGGAGGACTATGGGAAGAGAGAAAAAGAAAGCAGAACGCTTGCCCTGGAATGGAATTTTAGTCATGTTTTTAAGTTTAAGATGCTCATTAGACATCCAGGTAGAGTTGGGAGTAGGCTCAGGATAGATATTCATGTGGAAATGTCAACAACTAGGTGATAATGAAGATGAGATACTAAATGATCACAACAGGAAAGGAGGTAGATAGAAATGAGAAAGTTCTGAGTCGGAGAAGTTGATGGCTACCATATTTGGAGATGAGGCACATAAGAAGAAAAGCGACAATTAAAACTTTGAAGACGTCCGTTGGTAGGAATAGAACAGAGAGAAAATAAGATCATGGAGGCTCAGTGAAGACATTTTTCAAAGTTAAAATGATTAGCAGTTCCAAAAGCAGAAGATGGGAGGGGAGTAAAAGGAAGTCTGAAAATATGCAATTCATTTGTTTTTCCCACAGGATCTGGTACCGTTAGTTGGAGCTCTCTGGAAATCCCTGAACATATAATTTTAATAACTTAAAAATATAAGGGAAATAGTTGTAAGTGTATGATACTGGATACTGGATACACACACATATACCTTGAAGTGGATACAGTCAGTTGTAAATAAGTATCACGCAGTAGGAGTATGGATTTATACCAACTTTTCAACCTGTGTGTCTGTGGTAGAATCCTAGAAACAAGAGCACTGGCCCATAGTGTTTGAATTAGTTAGGAAGTATGATTTTCCGTACTTGTAAACAGATAGTTATACACAAGCACTAAAGACTCCCATTACGTTTATGCTGATCTAATTAGTGATATAAATTTACCCTTAGGATAGTAACTTGCATCTGCAGAATGTTTAAAGGCATTAGGCATCTGCTGAGGCATAAAAGCAATGTTTAAAGGGTTGTGAAACAACTTGACCTCCAGCAGTACTAGCTCTGTCTTCTGACTTAATATGCTGACTTCTTGTTGGTACCTTTATGCCATCTGGCATCTCATGGCTGAGCCAGATCCAACAGCATCAAGTCATCCTAGTAGCTTCCTGAAATCACTTACCCTGGCTCAGAATTCAGAAGTATGAGTGTTTTCCCAAAAACAGTAAGGAATGGCTACATGAGAGTTGCATTTTTTTTTTTTTTTAGTTTATTTATTTTGAGAGAGAGAGCTAGTGTGGGCGCCAGTTGGGGAGGGTCACAGAGAGGGAGGAGAGAGAAAAAAATCCCAGGCAGGCTCCACACTGTCAGTGCAGAAACCCATGCGGAGCTCAAACTCACAAACCCTGAGAGCATGACCTGAGAGAAAGTGGGTTGATGAACCGACTGAACCACCCAGGTGCCCTGAGTTGCATTTTTTGAATAAGAGGAAGTGTGCTAAAAAAATTGAAGACCTCCAGGAAAATTAAGCTTCTGATTTTTGCTTTGGAGTAGGCACATTGTGAATTGATTGTGTATCCTGTCATATAGACAGCTTTGTACTCTCATCAAATCATGTGGTGACAAAAAAGTAACAAAAAAAGTTCTATGATCCAGTGAAGAGGCTGGCATTGAATGAGGTAACTTATGAAGAATTCTAGAAGACTGAGTCTCTGATTTGGCACTGTGAAATTTCAGAAGCAACAGGAATTTGGACTTAAAAAGGTATGGCATGAAATTGCCCTTGATGGCTAGTAATAATTGGGGCAACTAAGGGAGCCTTATTGATAAATGATATTGTCAACATTGACAAAGTTGTAAGTTTTAAATCCATCCTTCCTAATGAGATCAATAAAATTATAGTGGGTTAAAATTACCCAGAATTGATTCTAAATATTTTGCATCCTAATCTAAGTTGCATCTTCCCCTTTGGGCTTTAGCCCCACATAGGCTGTGAGCACCTGAGTTTCAGGACAGGTGCTCTTGACTGCATAATCCAGCTGTTTAATTTCTTTTCATACAATTCCTTTTTTCCTATGACTTTGTGTTGACACGGGCTTTTATTTTTTAAGTCCCCGTCTTTGTAAATTGCCCATCTACATTTTCACCCATTTTCTAGCGTTCTCTTTTTCTTGCCTAATTGCAGGATTTCTTTCTATAAACCAGGGGAAAATTCTTTATTACTTATCAGTAGTGTGTTATTTGTGTGTTAAGTTTTTTTTACACACTGCCCTTTGTCTTTTAATTTTGTGGTGGATGAATCCATCAAATCTTCCCATTACTCTTGTGTTTTTATTTTTTATTTGTTTCTTTGTTTTTCCATCTTACACACATTCTTCCCTACTTTAAAGAATTAACTAATTTAAAGAATTAATTTAAAAATTTTATTTAAAGAATTAAATCCCTGTATGGTACATTCGTTTCCTTTTAGCTTAAATATTTCTTTAGCACCAGAAACACTTTGGATTTGTTTTTTACTATTCATGCAGAGAATTTTTAAAAGACCACATTTATTATTTATGCCTATTTTTATCACATTGCAGTAAGATGAAATAGTGTATATGATGCCAGTTCTTTAACATGTACTCAAGTTTCCTGTTTAATGAAATACATGATAAATTTTAGGAATTGCCTTGTGTGCTTGAAAGTGTGTTCCTTAAAGGTCATTATTTGTCACCAGACCTTAGATGAAGCATATTAATAGTATTCAAAATATCTACTTGTTTGCTTATTTTGGTTTGTTCTCTGTCACTAACTGTTGGGCATGTATTCAAATACCCAACTCTAACTATTGATTTATTTATTTCTACCTGTAATTCTGTCAGATGTTTTATAACAATTGACATACACACATATGTATTAAAACCTTGGATTGTGAGTAGCTTGTTCTGTGAGTATTCCACCAGATGAGTAAACATTTCTAACAAATTTTAACTTGATAAATGAGCGATGTCTTGCAATACAAGTAATACGTGATGCTGAAAGTCACATGATCACAACTGAGCCAATGGTTCTTGAAATTCACTTTGATATACGAGTGCTTTGGATTGCAAGCATGTTTCAGGAGCGAGTTATACTCACAAACCAATGTTGAGTTATATTATTGGTATATACACACAGTTTTTCATCTGTTTGATCTGTTTTATCTTACCCATTTTTCTATGACTTGTGCTTTAAAATCTCTTTCGTCTGACATAAAAACTTCTATCCTGGCTAGTATTTTCCAAACCTATATCTTCAACCTTTCCAAATATAAATATAACTCTGCTTATGGATATAAATAGATATGTTCACTGGAGAAAAGCAGTAGCTAGATTTTATATTTTTCTGTTTAAATGAATGTAATAAGGTTTTTATGTATTTTTGTCAGCTAATTTAACATTTTTACATTTATTTAAATTTGTTTTATTGGGATTTTTATGTCAGCCTGTTTTATGTTAGTATTTCATATTTATATTCTACTTTTCCTCTTTTTCTCCTTTACCACTTTCTATTGGAAAAAACAAAATCTTCTCTGCATCCAATAGTTGTCCATTCTTTTTACATTTTTATGTATGTCAGTAATCAGTTTTTCTCTCATGGCAAAAAATATTCTACTGGTAGATAAACTATTCTCCTTATTACCTCATCTCTTAGTAAACATCTGGAATATTAGCTGTTGTGAGTAAGTCTACTCTGATTATTTGTGAATGATTATTTGTGTAGATGTGTTTTGTTCTGCAATATGAACTCATTAAGACATTATATATTAATACACTAATTTCTTCCAAACTGTACCACAACTGCTGTCTTCAGGAATCTAAAAAGACGACCAGCTTTTCACAGTTGCTTTAGCCATTTAGTGTCAGGCCTTGACTACAGCCACTGTCAGATCAAAGCTGCAAAGATGGTGAATGCAACTTGTACCAATTCCTTTCGCTCCCCTGAAAAATTCGCCTACCTTTATTTATTCTCCAAAACCACCAGGAAATTGTTTTTTTGTATTCTGTCCACAGTTTATGGTTGTGATCTCCAGGATGGTTGGTCTTTGGGGAACATTACAGAAGGAGAGTCTTTTTACCTTATATCTCTCTTTCATGCTAGGAACTTTGGGATCATAGTTCCTTTTCACTTTGTGTTATTTTCTTTTCTTTGAGGGCTTCATTATATACATACTGACAGTTCTCTTTTCTGTAATTTTTTTTTTTCACTCCTTAACTGTCTTTAACACTTTCTCACATGTTCTTTTGAGGAGTCCTTTGCAGCTTGGGGCTTCAGTTGCTGACTGGGCACGGACTGCATTTTTCTCCATGTCTGTACTCAAGTCTGCCACTAACTATCTTGAAGTAGGTGGAGTAGGGGAGGTAAAAGAGAAAACATCAAGCTTCTTTAACTGCCAGTGGCCAAATCTCTGTTAAAGGGATGTAAATAAGCTAGATTTCTAGTATTTTTTTCCACGGAGAGGAAGTTGTATAATGTTGGTGAAAGTCCAATTATTGTTGCTTTCTGTAGTCAACCTTATTTAGACTTATCCTCATTTTTGTTGCTCTCTTTGCTCACCATTGTTTATCAGTCCTTTCCTATGAGATCATATTCCTTCTTGAAATACATCATTTAGAAGGTCCTTTTGAGAAGATCTGTTGGTGGTATATACTCAGTTTTTGTTTCCTTGAAAGAGTCTTTATTTAACCTTCAGTCTTGAATAAAATTTTAGCTGAGTTCAGGAGTTTACACTGACAGTTATTTTTTTTTTCCCTCTTGCCACTTTGAACATCATGTACTCCCTTCCTTATGTTGGTGCCAAGATGCTGTCTTTGCCATTTTCCTAATTTTAAAAGAAAACCCAACATTTAAATTTTTTTTTTAAATTTTTATTTATTTCTAGGAGAGAGAGAGAGAGAGAGAGACAGCATGAGCAGGGGAGGGTCAGAGAGAGAGGGAGTCACAGACTGAAACAGGCTCCAGGCTCAGAGCTGGCAGTCAGCACAGAGCCCGACGCGGGGCTCGAACCCACGAACCGCGAGATCATGACCTAAGCGAAAGTCGGACGCTCAACCGACTAAGCCACCCAGGCGCCCCCCAACATTTAAATTTTTATGATGTTGAATCTAGAGTTTCATAGGTGTCCAATAATTATGAAGACATTTCCTTCAATGGCCACTTTGCTAAGGTTTTTTTCTTTTTTTTAATGAATGGGTATTGAATTGTATTGTATGCTTTGTGCCCACAGTCACAAAATCATAGATTTTAAAATTATTGATGTGCTTGATTACTTTCATAAAATTGCTAAAATTATAGTAACTTGTATTCTGAGGAAAAAACCCAACTTGGTCATGGCATTGCATTTTTTTATGCATTGCTGGATTCAGTCTGTTAAAACTTGCTTAGCATATTTAAATCTAGATTAATAAATAAGCTAGATTACTATTTTTATTTTCTTTTGAAATCCCTGTCTAGTTTGGATATCGTAAAGTGTGTTTAAAAGGGTTCCTTCTTTTTCTGTTATCTAGAGAGCTTAAGTAAATTATCTATAGTTATACCTTTATTTTATTCCTAATAGTGAACTTTTTTACCTTCTCTCTTTTCTTGTTTAATTTCCAATTTTATTAGTATTTACAAAGAACCAGATTTTAGCTTTTTATTGTGTCTTTTGAATCTTTGTTTTCTGTTTTTTTAGGTACCTCACTCCCCATTTCTTCTTCTCTTCTACCCTCGAAACTACTACAGTGTTCTGTGATGGAAAATAATGTTTTTAGAAATAGTATCCCATGCTGAATTACATTTGCTATCAAATGTTAAGTTACTGAAATTGTATGTTAGAAGATAATAAGTGGAAAAACAAGGAGTTACATGTACAAGATCTAATTTTTACTTCCGTATGCACGCACTTGTTAAAGTAAAAAAAATTTTTTTTTTTTTACTTTTGCATGAATTTCAGAACATCTTAATGGAACTATTAGCTATAAAGAAAAATATGAGTATAGGTTATTAAAGATAAAATATATAATTTTTTATACATGAACAATTAGTCTTCCATTTAAATTATTTCATTTAAAACATATAATATTTCCATGTAAACATTTTATAAGCCTGCTCAAGATAAACATCCAAATTCCTATTATATGCTTTTAGTGGTCTTTTCCTATTATGGAACAATTTTTAAAAAGACTATTATTATTATAGTCATTCTATTATTATTATAGTTATTCTATTCATTTTCTGGGAAAAGCTGAGGTGAGCATTTCTAACCCGGATTCCTGTGCAAAGCATTTAGAGTTTTAAAGTTCTTTTCTTAACTGATACGTGAAGTGGTTACACCAATTAAACTGCAAAAAAATATTTGACTCTACCCTGACATATGGAGTGTTTGGTTCTTGGCCCTTATTATCTTAAGAAAAGGCTTGATATAACATAGCTCTCCTATCACACATCTGAGATATTCCACTGCCCAAGGTGAAAACAGCCCATACCATTTCTCCCCCATTTTCCTGTGTTACTTTTGACAGTGTAGTTTGAAACCCAGAATCAGAGTCATTTTCAAGAATGAGGCTATAATTTATTTACTGTTAAGTTCCCTGGACCAGCAGAACCTAAAGGGTAAAGAGATCTCTATGAGAGATTTATTCTTCATGACTGTGCTTATCTTGCTTATCTTGCTTATCAAGTTTGCTTTTATGCTTCCACTGACTCAAGTGGGCATCAATTAGAGTACCTGCTGTTTTGAATAGTAGATAATGATGGAAGGTCAGAATTTAGACCACCAGCAGTGTTCAACAAGTGAATATGATGATAAAACTACAGTATAGAAGAGTTGCTTTTTTGTTCTATATGCCTTTGTTAACTAACAAACTTGACAAAAATAACTCATGCTATAATAAACGTTAAGCAAAATGTATTGACTGCACGTGAAACCAACTTTTTCTTTGTTGAAAAATTCAGCATTTGATCCCATGATTATAAGACAGCCTTAACAGAAAGGTAATAAGGGAGAAAAACACGTTTAGGAACTCTAATTCCCAGGTTAGAGATCCAGTCATTCAGATATAAACGCATGCACACAAGTACATGGTGAACAACCTATCTGTTTATTTTAAAGAGTCTAAAATATGGCAAAGAAGTAATTTGATTTAGACATGGAATTCTTTTTTTATTATTTTTTTAATGTTTTATTTCTTTTTTTTTTTTTTTACAAATAGTTTATTGTCAAATTAGTTTCCACATAACACCCAGTGCTTATCCCCACAAGTGCCCTCCTCCATGCCCACCCTCCCTCCCCCCCACATCCATCAGTCCTCAGTTTTTGTCAGCATTCAAGAGTCTCTCATGGTTTGCCTCTCTCCCTTTCCCCCACCATTTCCCCCCTTCTTCTCCCCCGTGTTCCTCACTTAAGTTCCTCCTAATCCTCCTATACATGCAAACATATGATATTTGTCCTTCTCTGCCTGACTTATTTCGCTCAGCATAACACTCTCAAGGTCCATCCACGTTGCTACACATGGCCAGATTTCATTCTTTCTCATTGCCATGTAGTATTCCATGGTATAGATAAACCACATCTTCTTGATCCATTCATCTGTGGATGGACACTTAGGCTCTTTCCATGTTTTAGCTATTGTGGAGAGTGCTGCTATGAACATTGGGGTACATGTGCTCCTGTGCCTCAGCATTTCTGTATCCCTTGGGTAAATTCCTAGCAGTGCTATTGCTGGGTCCTAGGGGAGTTCTATTGTTAGTTTCCAGAGGAACCTCCACACTGTTTTCCAGAGGGGCTGTACCAGTTTGCATTCCCACCAAGAGTGTAGGAGGGTGCCCGTTTCTCCACATCCTCGCCAGCATCTAGAGTTCTCTGATTGGCTCATTTTAGCCACTCTGACTGGCGTGAGGTGGTATCTCAGTGTGGTTTTGATTTGTATTTCCCTGATGAGGAGGGATGCTGAGCATCGTTTCATGTGTCTGTTGGCCATGTGGATGTCCTCTTTGGAGAAGTGTCTGTTCATATCTTCTGCCCATTTCTTCACTGGGTTGTTTGTTTTCTGGGTGTGGAGTTTGGTGAGTTCCTTATAGATTTTGGATATTAACCCTTTATCAGATACGCCGTTTGCAACTATCTTTTCCCATTCCGTTGGTTGCCTATTAGTTTTGTGGGTTGTTTCCTTTGCTGTGCATGTTTTATTTATTTCTGATAGAGAGAGACAGCGTCAACAGGGGAGGGTCAGAGAGAGAGGGAGATACAGAATCTGAAACAGGCTCCAGGCTCTGAGCTAGCTGTCAGCACAGTGCCAGATGCGGGGCTCAAACCCACGAACCATGAGATCATGACCTGAGCCGAAGTCGGATGCTGAGCCACCCAGGCGCCCTGGAATGGACGTTCTTTAAAATAAATCCCTGGATGAATTTTTGGTAAATGATATGTGTAAATCAAGCACTTAAGCTAAATCATCTCCTAAACATAGTAAGATCTATTTGGATAAAATATTTTAAAGCAGAAAAACTATCACAGCAGATAAAGTGAATAAAATCTATCCCGCTCTTGCTAGACACTATATAATTTTTAAGAGCTTACAAACACTTTAGAAATCTATATTTTTAAAGAAAGGAAGAATAGGAAAATAATATTTTGGGTCTTGTGACATATTCAGTATTGGAATTGTAACTGACCTGTTTAAAACATTTATTTTAAATATACCTTTTATATTTAATAAGTATTTAATAGACTTAGGTGTCAGTTAATTTTCACTTTGCAGTGATTTTTTAGTCTGTTTTGCATACACCATCAGAATAAGCCTCCTAAAATAGCCTTTTTATCCTGTCCACCTGCCGGAACACGGCTGAGTGGCCTCTTTTCCCCTCCAAATACGGAGTCCCTAGCCCTCCCTGGCAATCCAAGTGTGGTCCGTCCCTCTTTAAAATCTTGTTCACTAATCCTTTCCATTATGTGCCTTCTCCCAGTGCACTAGTCTTCCCACACTCACATGACCATGCCATTCACATTGCCGTTACTTGTCCTCCTTATTGATCTGTTCTCTTCCACCTTGTTCTCCCTGTATCTGGATAGGTACAGCCATCTTCATTCTACATTACTCACCATTAAAATGTGGATGTGTCACGTGTGCCTCATTGTGTCTCTGTGTTGGCAGCGGCTCGAGCTGTGGCTTTGGTTTCTGAGTCTTCCCTCCTGCGTTTCCTCAAAGTTCTCTCCTTTCCCTGTTGCTCTGTCTCTGCTGCTTAATCCCAGGATTTGTTATTACGTTTAACTTTTCCTCAGAAAAAGTTCATTGTAGCCTGGAGGTCTAGAACTCATAGTGGGATAAAAATGACTGATAACAAAATCAAACTCATTCAGGGTCTGCCTTGTGTCGTGAGCCAAGGCTATAGGATTAAATAATCCTATAGTTTTTAAGTATGAAATGGAGCATAAGTGAGGACAGGCTTCGGGACAGCAAGCCTTAAGTTCATACCACAAACACGTCACTTGTATTCTTCCAGCCTGGTTCCTGGAATGGTCTAAACAGCAGATTTTAGCTCACATTTTTCTGTTGTAGCTACTGAATCTTGCATAATCATGTGTGTTTTAAGGAAATGTAAAGGCAGGGAACCTCTGGGTGGCTCAGTCAGTTGAGCACCCAACTTCGGCTCAGATCATGATCTCACAGTTTGTGGATTCGAGCCCTCCTCCCCCCACCCCCACCCCCCGCCCCAGTCGAGCTCTGTGCTGACAGCTGGGAGCCTGGCGCCTGCTTCAGATTCTGTGTCTCCCTCTCTCTCTGTCCCTCCGCCACTTGTGCTCTCTCTCTCTCTCTCAAAAGTAAATAAACATTAAACATTTTTTTTACAAAACAGAAAAAAATGTGAAGGCATTTAAGCATATTAAACAGGTTTTCTGTTTTTGTGTATCAACATCCTCATCATTATAAATAAGCCTATGCCATTTCTATTCTCAGTGTAAATAAATGCAAAGTACCTAAAGCCTATTTTTCCCAAGAATCTCTGTTGTTCTATCAAAGTAGCTTTTTTTCCCAAATTTATTGACTTCAACTGAAAAATGCGATGCCTCCTCCTTATTAGTTATTATAGCCTTGTTTTCAGCATGTTATTTGCACAGGGTTGTGGTGCAAGGTAGAGGGTGAGAAAGAATGCAGAACCAAGCTCGATCCTCCCATGGATGGGACTGACTGTGATGCTGGTAAGGTAAGTCATGGGAGCCATCGTAGTTAGTAACAACAGGGAATGAAACTCAAGAAACTCGCATCTCCTTCTGTGGTGGCATTATATAGCCATCTTAACACCAGTGGAGTACTTTCAGTATCTGTACGGCTTTTAGCCTCTCATTAATTTTCACTTATCACTTTTATATTTTTCACATCTGTGGTCATTTTGTTAATAGAAATGCAATTATTTCTTATTGTGTCTGATTACAAAAACGTTGAAATATTTATGTATTACTCTCACCAAAAAAATGAATTTATTGTTTGCTATTTAAACACCGGTAAACTGATCACAAGCAATAGCATAAATAGTAGAACTTCCAGAGCTGATGAGTCCTTTCAGACATAAAACATTATCCCACAGGAACCACTGAGTATAATTTCTCCTTGTCATTTGAAGCATCATACGTAAAATATTCTAATCGATGTGTTATTTTGTTTTTTAATGTTTATTTTTGAGAGAAAGAGAGAGGGAGAGAGAGAGAGAGACAGAGTGCACACAGGCAAGGGGCAGAAAGAGAGGGAGATACAAAATCTGAAGCAGGCTCCAGGCTCTGAGCTGTCAGGACAGAGCTTGATATGGGGCTGGAACTCATGAACTGTGAGATCATGACCTGAGCTGAAGTCAGACGCTTGACTGACTGAGCCACCCAGGAGCCCCTCTAATTGATATTTTAAAGATCGGTAAATATTTGGCTACCTGAGTTGTTTAATGTGCTTCTTGAAGTTATAGGAATTTATTAGTATACTTTTACATATCAAAATTATTGATGTTGAAAAATAACTTTCTGTCAAAGGATCTGAAGGAAGTAGCTCTCAGCTAAATGTATAATTGTAGTTAATCAAAAGATAGTAACTCACATTATTTTCTAATTTTTATTCTGTGAAGAGAATTAGATGTGTGATTAGAAACCTTTCCTCTGCAGAACAGACATTTTTTATTACATTTAAAAAGAAACAAACTTACTTGGAGTGAAATACTTAGTGAAAAAAAATGAAGTAATATAGAGTACTAGTTTAAAAACACATTGTTTTCAAAAATGGACAATAGCAGTATAAAAGACACAAACACACAAATGCTTATGTAAGGCTGTAATTTGCAACAGTGAGAAACAATGAAAATATTCATGAGGTGAGTAATGGTTACAATGTAGCTGTTAAAAGAACAAGGTAGATACATATACATACAGCCTGAAGAGATCTATAAGCCATGGTGGTTAGTTAATACATAGAAATGTCAGAAAAATGGATACTTTATGATACCATTTGATATTAAACAAAAAAACCACTTTTGAATACACACACACACACACAGGGTATATATCCCTAAACTCAAAGAAAATGGTTTGAGAATGTAAACTCCAAACTGTATTTAATAGTTAGCTCTTGGAAGGGAAGTAGAATTGATGGATGAAAGCAGAGGGATCTAAGGATAAATATGATGTTTTCCCAGACATTTTTTATTTTGTTTGTTATGAGCCTGTAATCGTTTATTACTTCTCTGATTTCCTTAACTAAAAAAAGATTAAAATGTAACATTTTTAAAATACAGAATATTTTTTAAGACTAGCAGTGTTTTATCATTAGATCCAATCAATAAGAAAATGGTTTCTTGAAAGGGAATTTTTTGTGAATTATCAGCCAGTTGTTTACAGACTGTGCCAATTTGTACAGAGTCGGAATTTGGGTTGGTTTTATTTTTTTAAGTTATGTACCAAAGTGTGCATACTGGGCAAGCCTCATGGTATTTATGCTGAATAATTTATTGCTGTCATCATAAAACTTTGCAACAGCAATAATTTTTATCATCCCTGAAACACAAAAATAGTAATAAATAGAGACAACCAAACATTCAGCCGTATTTCTTGAAACTTCACACAACCCATTCATCTCACGTAGTTCTTCTTTAGCAATATAACAGTCTCTTCATTTTTATAAACCGATGTCCTAAACATTTCTCTACTATTATTTTTTCTTCCAATATTTATGAAAATAATTTGCATTCTTGAGTTCTCTAAAATAAACTTATTCTTGTAGCAATCAAATTTATAATTGCTCATCAAAAGGAAAATGTTTTATTTCCCTCTAATAGTGCTAACTATTCTTTTGGTGGTTCTGTTATGCTTTGTGTATTAAAATAACTAATGAACTTCTCAGTTCCTCAGGCCGTGTGGGCTTCTTCAGATAGCCATCCGTTCCAGCTATTGTAGGAGCCATCATGAAAATAGCTTCTAGCACTCTGCAGAGGAGTGCTGGCATGCTAAAATATTTGAGTGATTCTAACTTCTCACAGAACACTGCTAGTTTCGTGCATTGCAAACCAAGAAACAAAGCTGGGGATTTTTTTTATAATTTATTACAAAATTTTGTAATTTTTTAATAATGTGTCGCAGTATAGTGATGTGAATCTAGCTATGTAACTGGTTCATCTGAGAGTATATAGAAGTCTGGGAAGGTGCCTACAGAATTTTGTGATTTAAAATGATTGTAAAGATGGGGATTTACCTACTATTTATACACAGCATTTTCCAAATTAAAAACGGCTTGTTTTCTTTCTTCTTTTCTCTTTCTAATACTACCATCTGTGTTTACATTTACATTTAACAGATGTTAGAGTTGATAAATGATTTGATAAAGACCAAGACATGTATGTTTTTTCACTGACAATACTTATGAGGCACATGAGGAGGGGAAAGGAAAGTTAAATACAAATTTGGTAAAATTTTAAACTGTGTTGAAAAATTCTACATAATATACTTCAGTTATTTACTTTCTTAAATTGAGTTTCTTGAAATTACCATCATCATCCGTTATGGAAAATATGGAGACTGTAATATTCTTACAATCAAATTTGTGTATTTAAAGAGTTTATTAGCTTCTGTCCTCCTCTGGTCTTATTCAACAGTCTGTGCAGAAGATTTGCTTAGAGAGTGATGTTTCCTTTGACACCATTGCAGACCACTTCCAGTCAAATGATTTTTTATGAACTTCCTAGACATCCACATAGAAATTTGATAGAATGGAAATGTAGTCAATTTTTTAGGTCATGGACTGTCCTAGAAACATTCTTTATTATATATTTCCTTAGCATTTTTATGAGTTTTTATAAATTTATTATTTATAGATTTAATAAATAATAAATTTATAAATAAATTTATTATTTATAGATTTAATAAATAATAAATTTATAAATAAATTTTAAAAATTAGCATTTTTATAAATCGAAATTAGTAGATATGACAAATTCTGATCTTTTTACGCCATGCATAATATCTTTTTTGAGCCTAAAACCTACAAATAAAGCAAAATATGCTGCTAGAAAATATATGAAAAGCATCATTACTGGGGTGCCTGGGTGGCTCAGTCTGTTGAGTGTCCGACTTTGGCTCAGGTCATGATCTCACGGTTTGTAGGTTAGAGCCCCACATCAGGCTCTGTGCTGACTGCTCAGAGACTGGAGCCTGTTTCAGATTCTGTGTCTCCCTCCTCTCTGACCTCCCCAGCTCACACTGTCTCTCTCTCTCTCTCTCTCTCAAAAATAAATAAAACACTAAAAAAATAAGATAAAAAAAGCAAAGCATCATTAGGATCATTTTATAAACCAAGTGGAATATATTATATAATAATTTAAATAAAACATTCACCAATTTCCTCGATGTTGAAAAACAGCACCACCTAGAAGACACAAAGGCAGATTCTCCATAGTTTCATCCAGACTGCTGGTTCTCTGCAGAGGTGATACACTATAAATATTATGCAGTTCTTTCTTTAAATTTCACTGATTTGCGTATGCAAATTTGGCTTACATATCTGTTTCCCTTTCTCTCCATCTGCCCCATGTGGTCTAGTTTAAATGATTTGCAAATCCAGATGCTGGTCTTTCCCAACATAGTTTCAGTCTGCAGTGAACCTGAGCCCAGGCTTTCAATGCCAGCTTGGTGCTCAGTGAGCGAGGAGCTATGGGACTCACTATGAGAAAATAAACACCCTTTGAATAGGCCAAAACAAGTTGACCAATTGGAAGTTTAACATGTTTCACATTGGATTTTTTTTCCATGAATGGCAGTACACTATTAAATCTTCAAAGCCAATAAATAAGTTATTTAAAAGGATCTGTTTTCCCTCCTTCTGCAATTTTCAGACTCTGTCTTCACCCAAAATCTCAATTTAATGACAATCTTCATACAAAATCTCAATGTGATGTGCCTATCAATACACTTTTAGTTGTTGAGAGTTTTTTTTGGGGGGGGGGGGGGGGGGTTGGAGCATTAATTTAAAACTTCTTGGGTCTAGGGTGCCTGGGTGGCTCAGTCGGCTGAGCATCCAACTTCAGCTCAGATCATGATCACCCAGTTCATGAGTTTGAGCCTCACATCAGGCTCTGTGCTGAGAGCTCAGAGTCTGGAGCCTACTTCCAATTCTGTGTCTCCCTCTCTCTTGTGCCCCTCCCCCACTTACTCTCTGTGTCTGTCTCAAAAATAAATAAACATTAGAAATTTTTTAAACTTACTGAGTCTAAAAGGTTGAATTTAAAAATTGACATTATTATTGGAGCGCCTTGGTGGCTCAGTTAGTTAAGCGATCGACTTTGGCTCAGGTCACAATTTCCCAGTTTGTGAGTTCAAGCCCTGCATCAGGCTCTGTACTGACAGCTCAGAGCCTGGAGCCTGCTTTAGATTCTGTGGGTCTCTCTCTCTCTGCTCCTCCCCTGCTCAGCCTCTCTCTCTCTCTCTCTCTCTCTCAAAATTAAATAAACATTTTTAAAAATTGACATTTATTAGAAAAATCTGCAGGAACTATTTCATTATATAGAAAAGCATTAACTGGGCTCACACAAAACTAAGTTGCATTGTTTTCTGAATTCTCTTTTCTAAAGCCAGCACTTAAAAACATATTCTCAAAATAAATTTTAAAGAAATATAGATAAGTTAAGATCAGAATGAATAAAATTTTGGTTGGATTTCTGGAAACATTAATATGTTAATATAATGGTATCTACAGTTAATCAGTATCATTACTAGTTATTGTTAACCTTTACTAAGTCCTTAGTATGGGCTGTGCATTATGCATAGTGCTTCTTTCTACTCCTGCAAAATCTGTTAAGTAAATATGACTATTCACATTTTGAAATGGGAAACTTGAAGATTAGAGTGTTGGCAATTTCTACAAAATCCCTTATAAATCATGTTGCCATTAAGTGCAGAAAATTGTTTAGGTCTTGAAGATCAGCTTGCTCAACTGTCATCATTATACAGTCATTAACCTAAATTTTGCTAATATTAACCTATTGTTCTCAACATGATTTTGTTCAAGTAATTTGACTTTTAACATGTTTGCTATGACCATCATATATCTGATTTTTCAGAAATAAGAAGATATTATTATAATTTATATTCCAAGTCCTGGCAACCATTCCTCAGTGACTGCAGAAACTGCCTCTTTTGCTGCCTTAGTTTAAAGTTAATGAAAATGCAAAGATAAACAAGAGAACGAGTACAGTCCTTTCCCTTCTTCCCTCATTATCTTTCTCAGTTAATGGATACGAAATAAACTGCAGAATAATTGGAAGGAAATGACAGAATTTCAAAGAATCCTATTACCTAAGTCGTTCAAGTAAACCGCTTTCAAAAGAAAACTTGCCATTAATGTTAATGCTTAGATTTGATGGGAACTCTTTCAGAAAAAAGAGAGAAGTCATAAAGGAAAGTGCTAAAATTAAATCATACTTTAAAAAATTTTAATTACAAGGAAAGAAACCCACTGAGTTTTCGAATCACAGTTGCTAAGTTTGCTGAAATGTCTGCTCCACTCCAGTTACGGAAGAACATTTATGTTTTATTTTCCATTCCTATACGTGACTCTGTGCTTTTGTGGTTTGTCCCTTTTAAATTGTTCTGTTTTTTAGAATGTGTTAGTTTTTTTTTCCCGGCTGTGCCCTCCCCAAGCTCCCTCTTCACCCTCTCTCCATCATAAGGATGGAAATCTCAGGCCTGTGTTGGAAATATCTGTGTGCTGTTTTCTTAACAAGACAGTATGAGAACTCAGAGAATGACCATTGTGTTACTATTGAGAGGAAGCAAGTGCCAACTTATTGTTTCGTCTTTTTCAATTCACATGTTTGGGGCTCTTGTAGACCTGATTTAATCGCAATTCCAGTGACTTTGTAGGCCAGTGAATGATTTTCCCTTGTGCCCTGATTTGTTCACCTAAGACATAACTTTTGGAATAGTGGTGTAAGGCTGGAGAATGTACCACCAGGACCTCAGCAGCTGGACATGTGGCAGGAGAGTGGAGCATGTGGAGCCCGTGTAGCCGGACCTGCGGTTCTGGGATCAGCAGTCGAGAGCGCAAATGTCCTGGGTAAACGCAAAGCTCCTGCATTGGGGGAGGGCGTTTTATGCTTGAATTTTCAAATTCGAAGGTTTTACTGATAACAGATGTTGGAAGGCAGAAGCCCCCTCCAATCCTACCCCACGCCGGAAAACAGCAAAGTCCCTCAGATTATTTATTTTATATAAAATCTCCCTCGTAAGAAGAAAATAAGACCAACCCTTCTACAAACAAACACTTAAACGTTACATGGGGTAGTTTCTCAAGTAAATCCCATAAACTGTTGTGTTTAAAGGAGCAGGGAGACCTGCATTAGAAAAAGTAAGTCACCATTTAAGGGGACGGTGAGAAGGCGGGAAGACGGTAGGTAGCACTTACGGAAGGGAGAGGAGAACAAAGTCAACATCCATAGAAGTGAAGAGTGTTGGAAGCTGAAGACGTGCTAAGCACGTGTGCAGATAGGGAACGTTACAGGGTCCACTCGCTCACCCCCACCCTTCTAGACTGATCCCAGGAAAGCATGCAAGCAGATCATTTCAGCTCTATACTTTTACCCTTGGTTTGGGCTCAGTGGCCCCATTCCTTCACAAGCCGTTTTAGAGAAATTATATGAAAACATTAGAACCAAACTCCTTCATGGGAATCCCAGACTTTGTATTTTGCCCCCAGCCTCTGCCCTTTACTCTTCTGCATCACAATTAAGGCAAGTTTTTAGTAAGCGTATGGACTTTCTGCTATTAGTGATCATTTGACATGTCCACATTCTCAAAAGGAGATCTAATGTAAAGGATTAAACCTTATTAACTTAATGCTTTTAATTTTTTTAATGAGGGTTAACGTCAAAAAAGAAAATTGATTGTTTGTACTATCTTTTCTAGGCTAGGTTCTGAAGCAAGGGATTGTAATGGTCCCAGAAAACAATACAGAATATGTGAGAATCCACCTTGTCCTGCAGGTTTGCCTGGATTCAGAGACTGGCAATGTCAGGCCTATAGTGTTAGAACTTCATACCCAAAGCATGGTGTTCAGTGGCAAGCTGTCATGGATGAAGGTATGAGTAACCAGACCGCTACCGTCTTAGTTAAGTAGATTTCTGGACTTGCAAGGGGCTTCACAGTAGCAGTCATTGTTATTTTACGCATTATACACATTATGTTCTAAGTATTTCAGAGCTCTCCTTTTTCAACCTTTAATGACCTATAACAATCACAAGCCCTGACTACAAGTAGTTTTTTTTTAATGTGGTGAATATTATTACTTACCAGTTAGATTAACTTCAGTGTTTAAAAAGTGACAATATGAAATGCTGGTGAGGAGGAGAAACTGGATCTTCTACGTTGCTGATAGGAATGTATTTTGTACGGCCACTCTGAAAAATAGCTTGGTGGTTTCTTAAATATTTAAGCAGACAGTTATCATACAATTTAGAAAACAAAACCCTGGGCATTTTCCCCAGGAAAATGAACATTTACAACCATAAAAAATCCCATACACAGATGTTCATAGTGGCTGTATTTTCAATAGCGAAACAGCCAAAAAAGTCCTTAGTACCTGAATCATCAAACACACTGAGGTACATCCACACCATGGGATATTATACAGCAATAAGAGGAACAAATGACTGATATGTGTAGCAGGTTGGTGGATTTCAGAGCATTACGCTAAGTGAAAAAAATCAATCTCAAAACATCACATTCTGTGATTCCATCTAGGTAACGTTCTTCAAGTGACAAAACTCTCCAGATAGAAAACAGATTAAAGGTTGCCAGGAGTTAGGGATGGAGGCGGGGAGAAGGATGGATGTGATTACAAAGGGGTAACATAAGGTAGAAGTTTGTGCTGATAAATTACTTAACATATATTGATTGTGGTAGTGGTTGTAAAATCTGCACATGTGATCACAGGAGTGATATACATGTACCCATGACATTTTCCTGGGTTTACTATTGTACCGTAGTTATGAAAGTATAACCATTAAGTGTTCCCAGTAAACTCCGGGAAAGGCATGTGAGACTTCTCTGTACTATTTTTGCAACTTCCTTTAAACTTACTACTTAAGAAGACAATTTTAAGGCACCTGGGTGCCTCTGTCATTTGAGCCTCCTCCTCTTGGTTTGGACTCAGGTCAGCCTTTTGAACCCTGCTTTGGGCTCTGCGCTGAGCATGGAGCCTGCTTGGGATCCTTTATCTCTCCCTCTGCCCCTGAACCCCACACATGCACTCTCCCTCTCTTAAAAGAAAATAATAATTTAAGGCACCTGGATGGCTCAGTCAGTTAAGCATCTGACTTCAGCTCAGGTCATGATCTCGCAGGGTTTGAGCCCCACATCGGGCTCTATACTGACAGAGCAGAGCCTGAAGCCTGCCTCAAATTCTGTGTCTCCCCCTTTCTCTGTTCCTCTGCGCTCTCTCTCTCTTTCTCTCTCTCTCTCTCTCTCTTCCTCTCTGTCTCTCAAAAATAAACATTAAAAATGTTTTAAATAAAAATTCTTAAAAATTAAAATAAATAAATGAAATATTTTTTAAAAAAGAAGAGAGAGTTCTTGCCCGTGGTCAGGGAGCTCTGGGTTTGAGCTGTAGTACCAAATGTGGTTGTGAATTCTCTGACATAACTGACCATCATTTTCCTAGTCAGTTTGGACTGTGCTTTTCCATCATTTCAGTAACCCTTCTATCAACAGCCTGACTTCCACTGCTTTTCAATTTCAGTGCACCCATCTGACAAACGCTTCTCTCAGTGTAAGCTTTCGAGCAGTCAGGTACCAATGGAAACAGCCAGACAACAAAGCAGTTTACTCCACTGCACAGACAGGGGTGTTCTGTGTTTGATAGCAAGAGGATGAGAAGGTAATCTGCTCCCTTCTCTTACCTCATGTCTCATCTAGAACCTTACTTCCTGTCACTCTGAACTCCAGATACTGATTTTGTTTTCTGCCTCGCACATGCCATGCTCTCTTCCTCATGACAGCCTCCAATAATACTGTTTCCTCAGCTGAGAGGAAATTATAACACCATCTTCTGTTCACACTGCCCTCTTAATAAATGGTAATTGCCCCCTTCTGGATGCTTAGACAAAATATTGGAATCGTCATTTTCTCTTCTTTCAAAATATCAGTAAGGTCACATCAGCCTTTTTTTTTTTTTTTTTAATTCTAGTGTAGTTAACATACAGTGTTATGTTAGTTTTAGGTGTATGATATAGTGATTCATCATTTCCCTGTATTGCTTAGTGTTCATCAAGTTAAATGTACTCTTAATCCCCTTCACCAATTTCATCCATCTTACCACCTCCACCCCTTCAGTAACCATCAGTCCTCTATAATTAAGAGTCTGTGTTTTGGTTTGTCTCTTTTTTTCTTTGTTCATGTGTTTCGTTTCTTAAATTCTGCATTTGAGTGAACTCATATAGTATTTGTCTTTCTATGACTAAACATTATACTCTCTAGATCCATCCATGTTGTTGCAAATGTCATAATTCCATTTTTTAATGGATATGAGCCTTAATTTAAAATACATCCAGAGTCTCATCGTTTCCAAACATCACCAGAACTCCTGCCCTGGCACAAGCCACTGTCTCTCTCCCCATGATTGCAGTAGCCTTCTAACTGTTCTTTATGCCTGTGTTCTCCTTCAGTCCCAATAGCCAGAGTGATAAATCTAAATTCTTGGTCATGTCCTGTTATTCTTCCATTAAAAACCCTCCAGTTCCTTCCCAACTCACTGAAAGCCCACATTCTTTCCTTCTAAAGGCCTAGTAGGATCTCTGCTACCTAGCTTCCTCGGACCCTCTGGCCTCATCCCCTCTGTTCCCTACCACCCTTCCACCCATACTGGCTCACTTGGTCTTCCTAGAATAAGTCCTAGTGTCTTGAAAGCCCCCACTTCCACTCTGTAACCCTGTCTCCAGATAGCTGTGTGCTTCATTCTCTCACCTCCTTTAGGTCTTTGTTAAATAATAACTCAATCTTTTTCCTTTCCTTGCTTTATTCTTTTTTTTTTTTTTTTACAAAACTCACCACCATCTGCCATAATACTGTTCCAGTTTATTTTAAAATTTTCTTTTTGGTTTATTTATTTATTTATTTATTTATTTATTGAGAGAGAGAGTGAGCAGAGGAGGAGCAGAGAGAGAGAGAGAAAAAGAGAGAGACAGAATCCCAAGCAGACTCTGCAGTGCCTGCACGGAGCCTGATGCAGGGCTCAAACTCATGAACCATGAGATCATGCCCTGAGCTGAAATCAAGTGTTGGACACTTAACTGACTGAGCCACCCAGGCGTTCCTAGATTTTGTTTATTATATGTGCCCCATAGTTGTTGGAAGAACAGGGTTTATCCTATTTTAGCTTTGCTTTGTGTTCAGCATTATAAACAGTACCTGAACAGAGCAGGCACTGAAAAAGTTAGGTGAATGAATGGTATGTCTTACAGGAATTTTCTAGTGATCTCCTTGGAGATAATACATTATTCACTAGGCTTTATTGATCATTTGTATGCTAAAGAAACACAGATGTTTATCTCCCACCCAGATCTCCCTGTCCTGAGCCCCTTCGTTGCTTACCCATCCGTTGCATGGACATCTCCACTCAACACCTCATTATTGCTAACTCAGCATGCCCCTTTCCTTTCTCTCTCAGTCCTGCCATCTGCTTCTCTCCCTGTGCTCTGTCACGTGGAATGGCATCACGATCAGTCTCAGTCCCAAGCTAAGCCAGAACCAGTCTTCCTCAGTCTCCATCCCTGTAATCAGGTAGCAAACCCTGTTTGTCCAAAGCTTTCTCCTGCCGGCATGTTTGTTCATGTTTGCACTGGATTCTCCAATAGCTTCCTCCCCTCTCTTGACAATCTTCTACAGCCCGTGTTCCACATTTCAGCCAGATTGGCCTTTGAAAGGCTGGATCTGTCGACTGCTGTGCCACGTGATACCCTTTCTTGAGCCCTGCTGCTCCCAGGACCAATCTCAGATGTTACTGCCTGGTTGCTAAGGCCCTTTGCACGGCCCTTCCGTCTAGCTTCTCTTGCCTGGGGTTCACCATCCCCTTCTGTGTTCTCCAGCCCAGCCCGGCGACTTGCATTCCATCCCTCACACACAGCGTGCTCTCTTGTGTTTGGGCCTGTACACACACCAGTTTCTCAGCCTAATACCTTTTCTTTCTCAGGCTTTGGTCTCTCCCTCCCCATTTATTCCCCTGAAAACTGGCTCTTGATATTTTGGACTCGGTTTATGTCAAGTCCTCTAGAAAAATAGAATCCTCCTGATCCTCCAAATGGGGTATGTGCTCCTCACGTGTCTGTACTCTCTCCATTGTCTGTGCTGAGTGGACAGACTGGCAAATATTAAGCTTCCGATGAGTATTTGTTGCATAATTTTGAATATATGTACCATAGCTTTTTATTGTACAAACAGTATGACTATTCAAATAATGAAAATCATCATCTGATCATTTGAGGGTCAGTCCTATCTCTGCCTCTAACTGGCTGTGCAATTTGATAACATTAAATTCATTTGAAGCCTGCTCATTCATAGGTTCTCCAGAGTAAAAGAAGAAAATCAGGATTGGACGGGGGCCCATGTAAAATATTAAAGCCACTGAAAATCACAATTTTAAAATCCCCTGCCTCATATAAAGTGATGTCTATCATCAGAATGATCCATCATAAATATTTATATAATTAGGTTAGCATTTTTTATAATTTTCTGACACATATCAATCAAACATTTCAGTCCATAAGATGAAGAAAATACACAACAGTGGTCTTCATGTGTTATAAAGCACTGTGGGAGGAGTTGAAATATCCAATTCTTTTAAAAAACCCCAAGTCTTAATAACATATGACACCTTAAAATGCAATGGCTGTTTCACTTATTCTTATGCAATACATGAATCTGTGGTTAGAAAATTAAATACAGGGTATCAATACCATAGTGAACAGTTATTTTTAGAGAAGAAAAGGTGCATGGCTTTGGCATTCAGGTATTTTACATACACTCTGCTGAAATTTGGCTGAAATCCATGTTTAATGCATATCTTGGAAAGGCTTGGTTTCTTAAATCAGGACAAAGCCTACCTGCCAAGGAAGTACTGGCTTGTTACATGGATCACCGTAATGTCACAGTCTCAAGGGCATCCTCCAGGAAGGAAGATGGGTATCAAATGTTACATCATCTGTAAAGCACAATGAAATGACAATATGCTGTAAAGGGAGAAGTAGAAAGATTTTTATCTGAATTCTTGCTTGGAATGTGAATGGAATTTTCTAGACTAACTCCTTTCCGCATTATTCATATATCTGGTTTGCTCCTCTCTTCAATGAAAACTCAAGAGAATTTTATATATATATGCATACATATATACACACCACTTTTAAAGTGTTGCAATTATAGCAGCTGTTTTTAAGCCCGAAGATATGACATAGTAAGCAGTCATTGAATAAACATAACCTACTTTGAGGTGTGAGAGCATACTGAAATGCTTTATTGCGGCTTATAATGGCATCTTAAAGGAAAATTTCAAAACCATGCACATGGAAGGCCATGTTCCAACTCCCCAGAATTGTTCAGAGCAGTATTCAGAAGCCACATGTGAAAACTGTTTGAAATGTTCAATTCTGAAGGCTCATTTAACTGTCTGTCTTCTCTTTGCAAAGTGATACCCTGTTCCATGCCTCTGGCTGTTATTTGGTATTTATAGAATCCCATCAGCATACGTGGAACTTTACTGAAGACATAAGCGAAGATCAGTGTCAAAGACTGTAAACTATTTTCCATTCTATTTATATGAGCTTAATAAACAGCAAAGGGCCTGACTGGTATCAAGCCAAGAGAGTAGTAATGTAGCATGGAAATTGCTCTGAAGTTTCAGATTTGGATAATTCTACTACTGGTGTTACCAAATACTACAGTTCTCCTATAGGATGCTTAGAAATAGAAACAGCCCTTTAAAAATATTTTGCCACTCTTGACTGAGCCTGATAGGCACACATTTAAACTCTCACCATCCTACCTCCTTGCTTCATGAAGCCTTGAAGAAGACTGCCAGCTATTCAACACTCTCCACCTAGAATGGGGCTTCTCGACCTAGATATCTTATATATTGGCCTGCTTTCTGAGTAAGCAATAAAGGGAGTTGAATCCTAGCTAGCACATGTGCATTCCAGGGAATGTTCTCATGGGATTGTGTTGCATTTCTAAACATCCTTGTAATGGAAAATCTTAGGGGAATTGCTCTTCTTAGAAATTCTTCCTTCTCCCTTTAGTCATTTTGCAACTAGAAAATGTCATAGGATTGAAAATTAGTGTATTAGAATTTAGAAGTGACAAGAAGTAAATCTGAAATAGGCAGAATTCTGATATGTACTTAAGGTAAAATGGAGTTCATTCCAAAGTATATGAGCAAAAAATGATGATGTGTAAAATATTTGGGGGCACAGATAATTGGTTTTTATGTGATAGAGGCTTGGTGCCAGAAAACAATAAGTGATAAATGTTGAAAATAATTTGAAGACATATTTCATAAGGGGATAAATATTCATTGGATATCTATCTTTTCATAGGCATCCTCTTGTTTACTATTCATAAGAACTACTGTAGAATTGCATGACTCAGTTTCACATCAGTTTTAATTTTTACTCAACAACTATTCTGAAAACTAAAGCTTGAGATAAAAATATTTATGGAGTAACTTGTGCTCTTTTTTTGTCCACTCTGTGTGTAGAAAAACCATGTGCCTTGTTTTGCTCTCCTATTGGGAAAGAACAGCCTATCCTTCTATCAGAAAAAGTAATGGATGGAACATCTTGTGGATATCAGGGACTGGATGTCTGTGCAAATGGCAGGTGTCAGGTAAGACATTTCAGAAGGGTGGGCAGTTATGTGCCAAGGGAGGTTTTGAGGGACGTTGAGCAGCTGCACAGCAGTGGAAAGCTCTGTACCCAGACTCAAAAGCTGTGGATTTAGTCCTCACTCATCTATCATCTGGAGCAAGTCTGATCTGCTTTGAACCCCCATTTCTTCAGTAATCAAGGGTTTGGACTAGATCATTTATAAAATCCATGACTAGTAGAAAGAACATGAGATTTTTATTCTGTCATGTATATATTACACATCTAAAATGGCATTTTCTGTCAAAATATTCCAGACCCAAAATTCAAGCACTCCACGTCTCCATCTCTTGTGTCCAAGGCTGAGCCATGTGGCAAAAACCTATAAAATAAGTCTTATTACTCACTTAATATTGAAGTATTTTCAGCATACTGGAACCAACCAATTTTTAAATGTATATTGAATTTTCTTATAATGCTTAAACATCTCATTTGCTTTCATTGTTCTTTTTTAAAACCATCTCTACCCCAGTAGAGTTACCTGGGTAACTCATTCAGTTGAGCGTCCGACTTGGGCTCGAGTCATGTTCTCATGACTTACGGGTTCAAGCTCTGCATCGGGCTCTGTGCTGACAACTCAGAGACTGGAGCCTGCTCTGTGCTGGCAACCTGTGTCTCCCTCTCTCTGTTCCTCTCCCACTCAAACTCTGTGTCTTTCTCAAAAATAAGTAATGATTTTTTAAAAATCTCCATTTACTAAATACATTTACGCTCTCTTCTTCACCTATCTTTAGAAGAGTAGAAATTCTGTTATAGTGAGTATGGACAGCAGAGTGGGAGAGATCAAAGGCTAGAAGTTAGAAGTTGCTAGTTATAATTCTACCACTATCTCAAATTGGCTTCCCCTGGGGGGTTAATGGGAAGAAAGGTTATTGCCAAGTGTCTGCATGATCCCCATCCATGGTGGGAGAGGAAGGAGTCAGGGTCGGGCACGGGGAGAAAGTGCGCTACGGTACAGTCCTAACAGGCTACCCTGTGAGGAGCACTGAAGCTGGGATGGCTCTTCAGAGTTGTCCTCGTTTGGGGTGAGAAAACCAGGCCTTTTTACCCTTCACATCTACTCGTATCTGGATGCAAGCTGCCCCATGAGGGAGATTTGACCTTAGGAAAGGCAGTTTTCTTCAGTCTAGACAATTTCTGATGAGAGCCATCAGCTGATAAATAAACTTCATGGGCATTGGAAGGAAATAAATCCCTTAACTATAGGGGAGAAGCATCTGAGTGGAGCAGCACTGAAGCCATGACAGCCACTAAGAAATGCTGTTCTTACGAAAATCACTTAAAATATGTTATGCACCTATTCAACAGCCTGTCAAATGAAGTTGTTAAACCAGTGGTCACTGACTTTTTGTGTACAATACACTCCTTTGAGAATGTGATGAAAGGTTTCCTTTTTTCCCCAGAAAAATGCACACCAGTGCGTGCACACACACGTACATATGCGCCAAAATTTGCAAACATTTACAAGGTATGGGTGGATCAACCTGTGTTCCAGTAGAGACCTATGGAACTCTGGGTAAAAATCTGGAAATAACATGGAATGTAAATGCTTTACCAGCTCTAAGATTTTATGTTTTGCTAGCATTCTATAGAGTGTAAAGCACAGAACCATGTAATACCATTGGCGTAAGAAACAGTCATATAATTACATGTCAATTTCCTTTATTCTTTAATAGCTTGTGTCAGTAACCTGAAATGTAAATTTTTATTTGCCTGTAAAAATATCCTTGCAGGCATTTACCTAAACATATTTTGTTTTCAGTCCTGTATGTCATACAGTTAAAGCTTTTAACTTGGTTTCATTACTATATGTAAGTCTATCAGATTAGTGTATGTCTTCAATGAATTTATTTTTCAAAAAACTGTATTTTCCTAACTGTACATCCCAAATACAATAGCCTAAATTGCTCTTGTTTTCATTTAACAGTATTTGTAAGCTAGATATTTTACAGAGTTCCTAGCTAGACATCAAAATTAAAACAACAGCAACAAAAAAAGTCTGTGTAAGTGCTGCATGAATCTGATGGTTACAATTAAGTTCCACGAAATGGATTGTGACTTCTGACAGAATTGGAATACTTCAAGATTCTGGCTTTTAACTAAAATGCTACATTCAGTCTTTCCATATAATTAAAAAAGCATGCTACTTTTTTTCTTTCTCACAACCTCCTATTTTTCAGATTTTGCTATACCAAATACATAGCGCTGAAACTGAATGTAGAATTGTAAACTTGAAGACAGATGAAGAAGGGCAGTTGAAAACAGATAGCTTTTGGGGTGCCTGGGTGGCTCAGTTCGTTATGCATCTGACTCGGTTTTGGCTCAGATCCTGATCTCACAGTTCATGAGTTTGAGCCCCACGTCAGGGTCTATGCTGACAGTGCGGAGCCTGCTTAGGATATTCTCTCTCTCTCTCTCTCTCTCTCTCTCTCTCTCTCTCTTTCTCTCTCTCTCTCTCTCTGCTCCTCCCCTGCTCGTTCTCTCTCTTTCTAAAAATAAATAAATAAACTTTAAAAAAATTAAAAAAAGAAAAATAGCTTTCTCCTTGTGACCAATTTTGTCTCTGTGATATTTCTGTCCTGGAAAAGGATAGAAAACTCTCTTCTATATTATCATGTTATCTGCCCATCTCCAGGATGCCAGTGGTATTTCAAGTGGCCACCACTAATTAAAAATTACATTACCTTCTCAAAGTCATTCATCCTCAATTTTTGGAGATATATAAGTATACCGTGATAAGTATGGGTACTTGAGACTATAAATCACAAAATAAAAAATCTTTGATTCTTATTTTAAAATACATGATTGTTGTGCTACGACATTATGTCCATCCCTGACTTTACAGACATAGAGTATCCCAGTTAAAGGGTTGGAAAAAAAATTAATAAACTAGTAGGTACTAATTTATTTAGTCATTTAACTACTATTTATTGAGTTTATTGTATTTACCAAGAAACAAACTAAAGAGAGAGCATTAGAGTTGTTTTTATCATTTCAAAACCACTGGAAACTCTACTGTAAATTTGTTCTCATTTGTATGTAAATGAGCGATTTTTTTCCCCCTCACACCAGGACTTTCAGGTCTTTTCATGGCACCTGCTTAGTGAGCTCTTCCCCTACCTTTGTTATATTTTGAGAACTTCCTGTGATGGTATTTCTCCTTGAATAAGCTTTGATTTGCAGATCAGGCTTTTCCTCTAATGCATTGCTTTGTTTACCTCTTGACACTGATATATCCCCCTGGATAAAAGGAAAGGATGCTATATTATGCAGGTTTAATGTGATTTTTGCTTTCTCAGGATAGTCATCATGCAGCTGCATTTTATAATCCGCGTGCATCCCTAACACTAACCACATAAAAAAAAACCCTGGTTTTGTTCCTGTTTCATAGAATATTTTAAAAATTCCTCTAAAATAATTGTAAATTGTTATAAATGGCTATATCATCAATCTCTCATGCAACTCCTTGGTTAAGGGTAATTGTGTAATCCTACCGTTTATTTCTGACAGTATTGACATATTAAATTCTGCCCTTTGAGTATGTACAACTTTGCATTCTAATATATAATCATATTTTCTGAACATCAGTGGGAGACCAACATTATTCACTAGAAAGGAGTGGATGATTTTTTTCCCAGAAGATTCGTCTTAACATAATTCCTCTGGAAACAAATTAAAATGAATGTCCCCACTGTTTATATTTTCTTATAGCAGCCATGCTAGACGCCAAAGAACATGAGGATAGAAGTTTATTCATGAACTATAGTGAAAATGAGCATTTATGTTTGATTTTCACAAAGTTAATCTTTAATAATTGAGCATTTGGTTTACAACCACTTTAAGAAGTGAAGCCTTCCATGTATGAGTATATCTGTGCTATGTTTAGTAGAGTGAAGTAGTTTAATCATGTTATACTTAATAGAAATGTGATTTCCTTGGGGATTTATATAAATTGCATTTGCCTCAATAATTTTTCTTCCAAATTGCTTTAAGATACCATTTAATTCTTACTATGAGAAAAACATTCTCATTGCTATCCTGCTATTTGGTTACTTTACCAGTGATGCCATTCAACATGAGCTTGCTCTGTTAATTTGCACCAGAGAATATGACATTTTACTCATTGGTCAATTAAATGTGTCTAGTGTGTAGATACTAGGTTCATTCTAAATTAGTGGTTAAAAAAGCAAAAGTGGAAAAAAACCCTCACTTTATAATGTACTGTCAATCTCTCATTACAGAAAGTTGGCTGTGATGGTTTTTTAGGGTCCCTTGCAAGGGAAGATCATTGTGGTGTATGCAATGGCAATGGAAAATCATGCAAAATTATTAAAGGAGATTTTAATCACACCAGAGGAGCAGGTAATTATCTTTTTAATTAAAAAAATAAATCTAAACAGTCTTTGGGGAAAAGAGTACATTGAAGTTGACTTAAAAAATCACAGTTCTGACTCCATCATTAAAGGCCTTTGTAATGGATATTGAGTGAATTTTCGTGATGACATGCAATACCTGTGACATGAGCCAGAAACTCTAACAAGCCCATGTCCCAGTAACGTAAATATGAAGTCATCTGTTATGCATTTAATATACTGAAGCAGAAAGGGAATAATCTAATTTGCATTGGCTAATGCTATCAGGTTTCTACAGATATTATTCTCCAATGCAAAGCCTCATGTCTAACAGAGAATAATGATTTCTAGCAGTGTGGAACAGTTACTGAGAATATTAGTCTTCAGGTTTTCAGCTTTCCATTTTGTTTGTTTTTTTTAAACTGTTTTTATTCAATTTGAAGGAAGAAAATTTTGGAAACAGAGTCTGTAGCAGTGTAGCATAGTGGAGAGTCAGAAGATGTTCCAGATATATTAATAGTGGGAAGCCATCCTTTCTTCTCTTGTTTCGTCATCTCTACATACTGGTACCCAGGGGATGGGAGAATGAAATGACCATGAATGATCTATGTAGTGTGAGTTTTAAAGTGATCCACCACAAAAACTGATATTGTCTACACTGAAATATAACAACACACAGATTTGCTTTATATACAGAAAACGCCTAACACTCAGGTCCTCAAGCATACTGGGAGGAAGCAGGCATTTACAATTGTATCTTACCTGGATGTCTATCTTTTAAACTACCTTATACGTATGATTATATTTTCATCATTATTAGCATGCTTGTACTGCATTCTCAGCTTCTTCCTATTTTAAATTCTTTTCTTGTTCAAATATCAAAAAACCTAAGACTAAAGTATGTATTAGTTTGATTACAAAGAACAACCATTTGTGTTTGAATAACCAAGAAAATGGAGTTCCTTCTAGATAAAAGTGTCCTTCGGAAAAGAAAATTAGACATAGCCCTTTAAAGTTGAACATAACTATTTTCTAGGCCCCAGCAGAATAAAAGATAAGTGAGCTTAGAGATCTTGAAGCCTAAAAATAACTGAGGCCCAGGGTAAAGTGTAGATCAAAACCCTCAGCCTTCCAAAGCTGTGAAAAATGTGACAGGCCCTACAAGTCAAAATCTGCCAGACTTCGTTTAGAAAAATCATACTTAACTATAATAGCCTCTCAGACTTTCAACTAAAAAGTACAATTATAATAACCTTGTCAGGATGATTGTATTAGAGGAGGGTTTACAGTATAGAAGTTCAAATGAAGCCTGAAAGACCAAAGAGATTTAAAGATATGAGAATTATTGAAGACTTTTCTTGCCTGGTTATTTACTGTACATGGAAACAGTTCACTGAATTACTGATAGACATTCAGCACTGATATTTTTATTTAGTCGTAATAACACTGGATTTTTCCACTGAGCATAGAAAACAGAAATGCCACTTTAAAAATTGCTTTCTTCTCTAACTGTTGTTATATGGGTGCATTTTCCCCAGATTCTTACTGCAAACCTCTTTTGTTTGTATTGCACTTTAATTTCTACTTTTGTTCATTTGCTGTTGGTAACTCGTGTTCATGGAATCTATTATTTGGAAAATGTCTGAGATGGCGAAGATACTGAGGGTATCGAAGACTAATAATGTTGCTTTCTTCCTTCTGACTCTATGCTGGCTTCACATGGCTCTCAGGGAAGAGACTAGAATTGTTAGTTTGGATCATGAGGTCCTGCGTGATATTGTACCTACCTGTCTCTCTGGCATCATCTGACACCATCATCCCTTTCCTCTCCAAATTTCTTACAGCTGTTCAAACTGACCATGCTCCCTTCAGCACCTTGCATTTTAAAATATGGGTCTGTTAGCTTTCTCTTAGCTTTGCTGGTTAATTTCTAGACATCCCTTAGATCTCAGTTCAGATGTTACTACTTCAGTGAGCACTGAAGACCTCTACCCCTTTCACTAACAACTAGTTTAGTGGCACCATATTTGTATCCATATGGTGAGGTTCTAATCACATTTGTAAATTTACATTTATTAATCTTTCTTTCCCTGTTAGGCTTTAAGATCAATGAGGAAAGATCTCATGATTCTTTTTGGTTAACACCATATTCCCATTGACCAACACAGTGTGGGATCCATTAATATTTATCAGTGTAATTCATAATGAAACACTATATTTTAGGAAGTTTAAAAAACAAATATCTGTATTAAGCCCTTAATTATATCATGGGCTTCATATCCTTGTGATTTAGGGAATGTTTTGTTCATTTCTCTTGAGACAATTTTATCCTTATAGTTTATGGACTTCCTAGAATTTCTTGAAGGAATTGTAGCCTTATTTGGTCCAGTTGGCCATGGACACTGTAAATACTGTATGAGTAACACATGTGCAGACACATGTGGGTGTTTTCAGTCCCTTTGCTCTATTTAGAGTTTGCTAAATCATTTTTCTTGGAGCTAGGAAATAAACTTGAAGAGGGTTTTTTTTCGTAGTGCATTTATCATGTCTCATTGTAACTTGCCTAGATGTGGAATAATTTTTAAAGGAACTTTTAAAGATAAATTGTATATTTGGCTGATTATGGAACTAGATAGTTATCAATATACACAAAGAAGGAAATGGGCATAAAATTTATTCTTAGCATAAGAGATGATGATACTGATCCTCTATAAGGAACACATCCTCCTAGACTTTTTGTTGGTATGTTTGGCACAGCAGTGGGAGAGTCATAGTATTATGGATTCTATTGCATGAAATAATAGCAGCGGGTCATAGCTCAAAGCCCATAGTGAAATTAGACAGATCTGAGGTCACAGCCTCAGTCAGCTAATTACTGACAAAGTAGTCTTGAAAGTGGTAACTTTTCCCTTTCCATTTATTTTCTCATCTATCAAATGAGAAATGTAGTATCTACCTTGGATGTTACTATTATGATTAAATGAATAATTTATGTAAATTGCCTATAATAGTGACTAGCACATAACCAGTCAAAATGTGACATTTATCATTATTACTACCGTGAAAATAATGATTGCTGTTGGCATTTTAATAAGTCTGTTTAAGAATGGGATCTCTGCTTATTAAGTAGGATGTTCCTGTGTCCAAAGCCAGCTCTCCTACGTGAGGATCAGATTTACAACTCTGACATCACAGACTTTATTCCAACTATTGAACTCAGCAGTAGCAACTCGCATATTCACTGCTTTAAAAATGTACATTCTGGAAAACCTGCGTGGCTCAGTTGGTCAAGTGACCAACTCTTGATTTCAGCTCAGATCGTGAGCTCATTGTTCATGATATCGAGACCGGCATCAGGCTCTGCCCTCATAGCACACAGCCTGCTTGAGATTTTGACTCTCTCTGTCACCGTCTGTCCCTCCCCTGCTCTTGCTCTCTCTTTCTCTCTCAAAATAAATAAATAGGGGCGCCTGGGTGGCTTAGTTGGTTAAGCGTCCGACTTTCGCTTAGGTCATGGTCTCGCTGTTCGTGGGTTCGAGCCCCGCGTCGGGCTCTGTGCTGACTGCCAGCTCGGAGCCTGGAGCCTGCTTCAGATTCTGTGTCCCCCTCTCTCTCTGACCCTCCCCTGCTCACGCTGTCTCTCTCTCTCTCTCTCTCCTAGAAATAAATAAAAATATTAAAAATAAATAAATAAATAAATAAACCTTTAAGAAATAAAATAATAAAATAAAAATTAAATTTAAAAATGCGCATTCTCAATCATGCTAAATGACTTATTCACTGAAAAATATCTATCATTCATTGGCTATCTCTCTTCAAATCATTTTGCTCAGTATTTCTCTTTCTCTATTTTTTCTTTAAACTCAGTCTAACTCATCTGTCCTTTAAGCCATTCCAGTTGAGTGATAGACAATTGTTCTAGATAGAACTATAAACTTAAACATAACTACTGTCCTAATGTACAGCAATCCTCTGAGTTTATTGGTAAACTCAAATGGAAATTTACAGTAACTCCCTATGCTTCTCTCTCTCTCTCCTCTTCTTTTTCAACATCCTGAAATTTAACATCTTCTCCAAATACTTTATTAAATTTCTTTACTCAGAGATTAATAGTCACCTCTTGATTGTGACATCCAATGGGCTCTCTCTAGTCATCTTTCTCTTTGATGTTTCTACAGCTTTTGACACAGTTGACCAACAGCTCCTCTTAAGAGAATCCCACTGTGCCAATCTCCTTCTTCTCGTGATTATTCCTTCTCTGGATTCCTTTTTATTTTCATTCTCGCTCTTTAAAACTATGACTGTCCTACGTTGAGTCCTTCACTTCTCTCCTTCCTCAGTTTTCTCCAGTTACTTCCATGGCTGATCTTACCACTTCACAAAAGTACTCCACTAGCCTGATCTTTCTCTGGAGTTCAGATGTTCTAGAGTTCTTATTAGGTGTTTTTACTAATGAGTTATGTTGTTTTATTAACTATAATTTGTGAAGTCAAACTCCTCAGAACTATCAAAGCTTGACTTCGATTTTCTTATAAACAGTGGCCACATTCTCACGTAAGTAATAAGAAAGCTTTGTGTTCAATGTTTATTTCCCCATTTTCTGTTGGTTATCCATTCAGATTGTGTCCCCCCACCCCGCCAGAGCCTTCTGGATTTTCTTCCTTAGTGCTCCTGGAGTTTTGCGTTAGCTTCCCAATGCTGTTCTCCACACCTCTATCACTAGGCATCCTGCATACTGCTCTCAGATAAGGTTTCTCCAAACCAGTATCTGATTACCAAGTTCCTTGCTATAGAATGTCCTCTAACTTCAGATGGATCAATTCAGTATCTTGGGCATGCATTAAAACTCTCTCCAATAGAGACATATTCTAACATCTTCTCTTTCTGACAATTATTTTATGTATGTGCTACTAAAAATATTACTTACTCTCTTACTTTTCCTTTCATGCGGCGAACTCATACTTTTTTAATATATACCCAAACCCTGCCCATTCTTCAATGACAGCTCCTCTGTTTACTTCTTTGTGAAGCTTTCCTTGATTCTATGAAATGTTCTCTTCTCGGAATCTGAGTGATCCCAGTTGATGTCAGTGTTTCTCAAACATGAGTAATGTATATAACAATTTAAAAGGCAAACAAAATAAGTCCCACTTCCGTGAGTTAAAAGTAGCAGCGAACCTTTTGACTGGTGATGTAATCAGGGAAGGAGGAATGTTGAAATAGTGGTTTATATTTTTAACCAGGGAATTAACCATATCATCTTGCATATGATCTTTTTTACATAATTTTTGAAGTTTTATTTAATTCATATTTGTATAAGGTATTTTTGCCTTGTCTTTCCAGTTTCGTTATGAGCTCATTGAGTGCACAGATCTTCTTACCGCACTTCTGTGTATAAATTGGCAGAAAACATTTGTTTCTACTCTATCGCTGCCTACATTGTTCATGAGTCAAAATGATAGTGCTTGTATGATTTGGTTTGCTATAAATTGTTAAAGTGGATAAGCAGTGTTTGCTAATGGAAATTATGATTCAAAAAGCATGTCCCTCAAATTCCAGCTACTGACACTGGGTGGGGTGTGTCTACCTTTGGGTTTACACCAATAATTGTAAACTGTTTCAAGAATTTGAAAAATTAATCAACAGGTGACAACTCTGGGATTAGTTATTGTGCCTTTTTATTAGCTTTGAAGTTAGACTTTGATCAGATACATGGAGCTACACAAATATTCAGAAGAATATTAAATATCATTATCTGTATCATATATATTATAATATTAAAATTTAAAACATAACTACTAGGCCAAAAGTAGGTGTCTGTTCAATCACTATTCTATACTGTATGAAGTCTTAATTGTGACTTCTTCTGCAAACTCTCTTCTATCTCACTTTATCTTATTATCTTATTTCACTTCAAGTGTTACATTCCTAACCTCTGCTAAAAAACATTTTCTAAGAAACACATAATTGGGTCTTGCTTCTAGCCCTTTGACGTCTTTTAGGGTGATGCTAGATTGCTAGATACGACCTTACACTTACTTTACACTTACTTGTCTCCAACCCCAGTTTCACAACCCTTTGTTAATCTCTTCAGGGAGTGCTTGGGTCTCTCTTGTCCTGTCCTAAGCCACTCCAGGGACCTGAGCCCACCAGCTGTATTCTTGCCTTTTTCCCCACACATTCTCACTCTAAGGAGTTTCATGAGCAAAATCTGAAGTTACTTACTTTGTTCCATGATCTATTGTGTTTCTAACTGAGCTGTACCATTGTGGGTTTTCCCTCTCCTAATTCTTAAGAGACCAGTGAGGGTTTGTTTTTTGTTTAACATAAAATGCAGTTACCTTTTTGACCTTAATACTGCTGTAGACTCGACATCTTTCCAAGAAACTTCTCCCCTTGCAATGATGACAGCTCTTATATGCAATTTTTTTTCTTTCCATAGGTACTGAAATATCATAGCAAAAACCAAAACCAAAAGAAAGAAAAGGGCAAGTCAATTAAGAAAAGAGATCTTAAAAGAATTCAAGATTTATTTCGTGTTTTATTGACTCTTACAGGTTATGTAGAAGTGCTGGTGATACCTGCTGGAGCCAGAAGAATCAAAGTTGTGGAGGAAAAGCCGGCACATAGCTATTTAGGTAACCTGACACAGAGCCGATCCAAGTACGAGCCCCACTCCCTGCCCTGACAGTTGTGTAATGACGAGGACATCAATCTGTTTCTAGTTACATGTTTGAATTTCCCAGGAAGTACCTCTCGTCATATCGAATAGGAATTTCTTTCCTTCTCTCCCGGGGACTTACCATAGTGAAAGCAATCTGGTTGTCTGTGTTTTGGGGAGAGTATAAATTGCTTCCACATGTTAGTCCGTGTTATAAGGAAAAAAACCTCATTGGAGGATTTAGGTATGTGTTATTTCACATATATGCAGACATATATTTCATAAACATGTTTATTTCATATATGCATATACACATTCATGTTTATTGCATATGCAAATGCATATATGTGTGCACATATGATTCCTTTAGAAATAGAAGATCTTGTGGGATTCTCAAAAAATTCTGACATACTGAAAGGATTTAATCTTTTGATGGGAAATGATACTGTTTTTTGGCTCCCTTTAGGTGCATTCACCTATGAAGAGAATATTTTAAATGTTTAGGTATTGCCTATGGAAAGAATTATATCAGCTATTTTAATTAGGCCAATTAATGACTTTAAATATATGAGAGAAAATAGTTGTCAAAATACATATTGCTCATATATCAAAGTCACAAACCAATTAAGTCATATGAAATGGTCTTCTGTAGTCATGGCATCCACAGATAAAGGGATCTTAGGTGATTAGGTCAGGTAAAAGTTAATATTCTACATATAAGATCATATCTTCTGCAATCAGAAATAATTGTATTTCTTCCTTTCTGATTTGAATGCCTTTTATGCTTGTGAATTTGGTTTGCTATTGTCGAGAATTTTTGCATCAATGTTCATAAGGGAAGTTCGTCTGTAGTTTTCTTTCTTTCTTTCTTTCTTCCTTTCTTCCTTTCTTTCTTTCTTTCTTTCTTTCTTTCTTTCTTTCTTTCTTTCTTTCTTTCTTTTTGTAGTGTCTTTGTCTAGCTTTGGCATCAAAAGTGAGTTAGACTTCATAAGTGTGAATGGAAGTCTTCCCTCCAATTCATTTCTTTGGAAAATGTGAGGATTGAAGTTGGTTCTTCTTTAAACATTACATAGAATTTATCAGTGAAGCCATAACATCCAGTGCTTTTCTTTTGGAGGATACTTTTGATTACTGATTCAGTGTCCTTGCTTAGGTATAAGTATGTGCGATTCAGTCTTGGTAAGTTTTATATTTCCAGGAATTTGTACATTTTGCTTTCAGGTTATCCAATTTGTTAGCATACGAATTTTTAAAATTTTTATTGAAGTATAGTTGACATACAATGTTATATTAGTTTCAGGTGCACAATATAGTGATTGGATAGTTAGTTTTATACATTGCACAGTTTTATACATTGCACAGTGACAAATGGAGTTGCCTTCTATTACCATATAGTCTTATCATGATATAATTAACTGTATTCCTGATGCTGTAATTTTAATCCCTATGACTTACTTATTTTATAACTGGAAGTTTGTACCTCTTAATCCCCTTTACCTATTTCGCCCATCCCTCCACTGCCCTGTCTGTCTAGCTGCTACCAGTTTGTTCTCTGTATTTACAAGTCTGTTTCTGTTTAAGATTACACATAGAAGTGAAATCACATTGCCTCTCTCTGTCTGACTTATTTCACTTAGCATCATACTCTCTAGGCCCACCTATGTCCTCAGAAAGGACAAGAGCTCATTCTTTTTTATGACTGAGTGATATTTCATTGAATATATACACCGTATCTCCTTTCTCTCTTAGTGGACACAGAGATTAACTTCCATATCTTGGCCATTGTAAATAATGCTGCAATAAACATGTAGGTGCATATATCTTTTTGAATTAGTGTTTTCATTTTCCTTGGGTACGTACCTAAAGGTGGAATTGCTGGATCGCATGGCATTTCTATTTTTAATTTTTTGAGAAATGTCCATACTGTTTTCTACAGTGGCTGCACCAGTTTGCATTCCCACTAACAGTACCTGAGCCTTCTTTTGTCTCCACATCCTCGCCAAAGCTTATTATTTCTTGTCTGTTTGATAGGAGCCATTCAGACTGGTGTGAGGATTATTAGAGTAAATTCCTTATCATCCTTTTTTTGTCTTCAGCATCGGTCATAATGTCCCCACTTTCATTCCTGACTTTTCAGTTGTCTTTTTTTTTCTCTCTCAGTCAGTGCAGCTAAAGTTTTGTGAATTTTGTTGATCTTTTCAGAAAAACAATTTCTGGGTTTGTTGACTTTTTTCTATTACTTTTCTATCCTCTGTTTCATTTATCTCTCATTTAGGTTGTTAACTTTATAAGATCTTTTCTAATGTAAGTGTTTGTTGCTGTAAGTTTCCACCCACAGCACTGCTTTTGCTATGTCCTCTCCATTTTGCCATGTTGTACTTTCATTTCCACTTGTCTCAAAATATTTTCTAATTTCCCTGGTAATTTATTCTTTGATCCATTGGCTTTTGGAGTGTGTGGTTTCATTTCCACATTTGTGACGTTTCCAGTTTTCCTTGTTACTGGTTTCTAACTTATTTCCCATTGTGGTCAGAGAAGATTTTTTATCTGATACCCATCTTTTACAACATGGGTATCTTTTCAGGGGCCATTATTTATGACCCCACAGTCACTTATTTCTATCCAGGAGTTTATACCAGAACTAGTTCTCCTTGATAACTGCCTGTATTACTCTAATACACCAGCAAGTCCTGTCAGTTACTCAGATGTGTCACTTGCTCTCCATAACCATTGTGACCCACAGTCAGGCTACTCTCTGCTGCGTTGTCCTGCTTTATTTTCTTCAGAGCATCTACCACCTTCTGAATTTTCTTGTCTGTTTGCACACATGCTTATATGTTGTGTATCTCTAGTGTTAATTTTGAAGGCAGGGACCATTTTGCTCATAGCTTTATCCTCAGTAACTAAAGCAGACTCTGATACACAGAAAGTAATGAAGACTTTTTTTGAGGGGGTTTTAATTAAGAAAAGATGGTTCATACTTGTACAGTAATTAGTATGGGTCAGTTCATTAAATATATCTGCAAAATAAATCTTCACATGTCTATGAAGCAAGCACCACTAATTTTTTTTTAAATCAAAAACTAGAGGACCAGAGACTTTAAGTTTCTTTCCCAAGATCATATATCTAAAATACTGTGATCTTAGATTTAAGCTCAAGCAGTGTGGCCATTGTATCTGCTTCCTACTGTCTCTTTTTCCTTTTTTTTTTTTTTTAATTCATCGTCTCTCACATTATACTTGTGATTTTAAAGTACGTGTTCTATATGAACACATTTTTCTTGAACTTCCCCCAAACTCCCTCTTTTCCCCCATTTCGTAACTAATGAGACCAATTGTATACTATTAATCAGGGGAACATAAATTACAAAATGATGGGTTTCTTCTCCAGTCACTACCTGTGGATATACCAGAATCCATCTTTCCTTTATATATATCTCTAAACATAAACCTCCAACCATTTTTTGTTATGAGAAAAGCATTTAATTTAAAAGTGGAATCCCATGTCTTTGTTTTTTAAAATTTTTTTAATGTTTATTTATTTTTGAGAGAGAGAGAGCATAAGCAGGAAAGAAGCAGAGAGAGAGAGAGAGAGAGAGGGAGACACAGAATCTGAAGCAGGCTCCTGGCTCTGAGCTGTCAGCCCAGAGCCTGACTTGGGGCTCGAACCCATGAACCGTGAGATCATCACCTGAGCCAGAGTCGAACACTTAACTGGTTGAGCCACCCAGACACCCCAGAATCCTTTGTCTTTGATAAGTATCTAGCCTCATGATTGTCAGTTTTCTTTGTGCTTAGAATTAAGCATACATTACTAGGGTCTTTTACTTCCTAAGGAAATAGCATGAGTGCTCCTGAACAGCCTGGATACTACTCTGGAGATTCGTGTTGAAAATAAATTTCTTAACTGAGGAAATCACAACTAACCAGATGAATTAGAAGAGTGCAAGGATGAAGACAAAGTTACCAGTTGCATGATCCAGTCAGAGACTGGGAATGGGAAGAACCCAGTGGCTTCTAGAGACATTGAAGTAGTTGAACTCATGAAACTTGGTGAATATGGATGTGTGGATAGAAGGTGAAGTTCAAGGATGACTTCTATGTTTCTGAGAAAATAATAATGGTGTCTACTGAGATAGCACACATGTAGATGAAGGGCAGATTTGGGGGGGAAATGACATAGTATTAAATTCCCCAATTTTAAGCCTAAAATCTTAGAGTTCAGACCTATCGTAGAGAATACATATCATAAACCACATTTCCTAAAGGCTTCTTTGGGCATTGGAAGGAAGTTATTGAAACTCTTTATGTAAAGCAGCATCAGGAGAATGGATTATTTCTTGGCAAACTGATCTTTCTTTAACAAATTAACTTGTCTACATAAAACTATATATTATTTCATTGGAGACAGTTAATTCCCTCCCAGTACAATCATTCTTTTTCATTCTTCACTGAATTGTATTTCCATATGTAATTATTATCTGTTTCTGAATATAATGGCTCAGTTGTTTTCTTAATAATTAATCAGGAAGTCCAGAATGGAGAGAAGTTCAGCTGGACCGTATGTTATATCTTTACAAAAATCATTATAGCTTATGGTTTTTAAAAGTCTAATAAACAAGATCATATGAGTCCATTTACCTTGCCTGAAGTTTTGCCTGCAAACCACTATGGAAAAACTTTTCACTAAAAACAATATAAACTGTTGAGCAAATTACAAAAGGAGGAAGAAAAGAACACTTTTTAAACTTAGCTCTAAATTGGAAAGAAATTAAGGAACAAAGTGAGAACAAGAAGCCAGGTATTTGGCTGACCAAAAGCCCACTTGAGCTTAATCCTGGTGACCAGGTAAGATTGTGAGCACAGGACACACTGTGGACAGAAAACAAAGCCTGAGGCTCTATAAAGTAGAGGCTCTAACAGGAAGTGCCTACCGTAAAGCCGGACCCCAGAGTTACTAGAAGCTCAGCATGAAGGAGACAAAGAAATGCATTTGCACCACCAAAAAACAAAAGGAAATGTGTTGGTGTTAATTTTGATACTAGATGGAAGTAGAAAATCAACCTCCCTGAGGGTTTGTAACCCAAAGAAAATGGTCCTCTGAATTCAATAGCACCAATTTACCCAATTACGAAGTCCAAAACTCCAAGACATTTATTTTAATATAGTTACAAAGGTGGCTGGCATATGCAAAGGCAAATCCTTTTGGAAGTAGTACACCTTCAAACCAGGCCTCCAAGGAATTTTATAAGGTTCAACAAATATAATTTTGTAGTAAAGAAGCATTCAGAAAACATAAAAGGAAATAGACACTATGAGCAGTAAACATAAATAAACAGTAAAAATAAGGGAGAGCAGAACCAGAAACATATTTTTATCATATATTGAAAATACAAAAGTCTTAGGGTTGTTTTAAAATATAAAAAAAGATTTATCAATAAGAATAAGCAAAAGTGGACTGAACACCTATTCAAATAACTAAGTACAATTTTTAAAAGTAAATTTTAAAAATTCAATCAATGAAATACAAGATAGAATGAAATAATAGAAATATGTAGCAAAAAGGAAAAAAAAGAAAGTACAAAACAAGGTAGTGTAAACAAAACGTACTAGCAATATTAATAAGCATTTTAAAACTAAAATCTCTAGTTAAAGGAGAAAAATTATCAGACTGGTTTTTAAAAATAATCCAGGTATATGGTACTCACATAACATTCACAAAAACTGAAAATCAAAGAATGGAAACCTATACTAAAAAAATGCAAACCAAATGAATACTAATAGAGTCCTACTAATATAAACTGGAACTCACTTTAAAGGAAGATGCATTGTCTGAGGTAAAAGAAGTCACAGAATAATTATCTAGGAATTTAAGTCATCATAAAGATATTATAACATTATAACTATATGAACCCAGGGATATAGTTTGAAAGCAAAAATTGATGAAGAAAAAATGGCAAATTTATCATTATAGTGAAATTAAGCACAACTACGGGCATGAACTGACTTCGAACCATAGTGCTGAGGTAGTACAGAAGAGAAAGATAATTCTTTAAACATATAATGCTGGAATAACTGGGTATCTATGTGAGGACAAAAAAATTGAACCTTAATCCCTACCTCATATCATACATAAAAATTAAGTCAAAATGGATTGGAGATCTAAGCAAAAAAGTTGAACTCTAAAACTTCTGGCAAAAAAACATGAGAAAACCTTTAAGACATTGTGTTTCACAAGGAATTCTTTAAAATAGATGTGCAAAAATACTACCCCCTTCATCCAAAAATAAATGTGTTTGATTTCACCAAAAGTAAAACTCTTGCTCTTTAAGTGACACCATTAAGAAAATGAAAAGGCAAGCCATAAGGTCAGATAAATATTTGCAAAAACTTATCTTTTTAAAAAACTTGTCTTTAAGACATATAAGAATGTAATTTTCCTAACAGATACAAGTAAATCCTTTTTTTAAGGCTTATTTATTTTTGAGAGAGATAAAGCATGAGTGGGGCAGGGGCAGAAAGAGAGGGAGACACAGAATCTGAAGCAGGCTCCAGGCTCTAAATTGTCAGCACAGAGCCTGATGCGGGGCTGAAACTCAGGAACCTTGAGATCATGACCTGAGTGGAAGTGGGATACTTAACTCTCTGAACCACCCAAGTGACCCTAGATACAAATAAATATTCTAATCAATCTGTTACTTATGAAGGTCACAATAAAATGCAGGTTTTTGTTATCTTTTCTTAAGCTTTATTTAGCGACAGACAGACAGACAGAACTAGAGGGAGGGAGGGAGAGAGAGTGAGACAGAATCTGAAGCAGGCTCCAGGCTCCCAGCTCCAGCTCTCAGCACAGAGCTTGATGCAGGGCTTGAATTCACGAACCACAAGATCATGACCTGAGACAAAGTTGGAGGCTTAACCGACTGAGCCACCCAGGCCCCCCAATATGTTATCTATCTTAAGAAAAATTATTTTTAGTAGATTTAATGAACAAGCCTTTCCTCTTCTATTTTATATTTTGTTTAAAATATAGTATTTTTTCTTAAAAGTTTGAATGTTGGTATTTTCTTTCTGAGAAGGTTTTTAAACCCCAAGTTAATTTCTTCAGTGTGTGTGTGTGTGTGTGTGTATACACACTCATATGTATGCATGTATGTATATATACGACCTTCCAGGTGGTCTTCTTGGGTCAGATTTGGTAATTGATGTCTTCAAAGAACGAACCCATTTCTCTACCTTATCAAATTTTTTGTTGTGCAGCTTTTTTAAAATCATATTTTCCTATTGTACTGCAATGTCTATGTTTGATTTTTTTAAAATAACCCAACTTTTGGTGTCATTGATGCCTTTGTTGTTACTTTACTTTCTATTTAATTGACTTCAACTCTTCATTTTTCTTCCTGTTTACTTTAGGTTTGAATTGCTCTTTTTTATCCATTTTAAGGGGGAACTCATAATTGATTGTACTCCTTTCTTCTTTGCTGTTATGACAATTTATCTCAATACTGCTTTAGCTTCATATCACAATTTAAAGATACTGTATTTTTATTTTAAAATATTTTCAAAGTACCATTTTAATTTGCTAATTTGACCCATGGATTATATGTAAATGTACTATTTATTTGTACAAATATTTGTAGGTTTTTTAATAGATATTTTGTTACTGATTTCTAGTTTAAATCTGTGTGATAAAATACAATGAATGTGATTTCAGTTGAGACTTGTTTCAATGACCCATGGCCTGTGTTGATTAATGTTCCATTTATACTTTAAAAAAATTATATTCTATAATTGCTGACTCTTCTCTAAATATCACTTAGCTCCATTTGGTTTATATTTTCTAGATTCTTTTTTATTTTCTTTTTGCTTTATATATTAGGAAAGAGAACGATTGAAATCTCTAACTGAAATTGTGGACTCGTGTATATCTCCTTTCAATTATGTCAATTTTGCTTCATGCATTTTTTCTTTTTTTTAAAGATTTTTTAAAATTTTTGAATAATCCCTATACATAGCATGGGGCTCGAACTTACAACCCAAAGATCAAGAGTTTCACGCTCTACTGACTGAGACAGTCAGGTGCCCCCTTGCTTCATGCACTTTAATGCTCTCTCTGTTATAGACTTAGGATTGTATGGTTTCCTTAATGTATTTTTAATCTCATTTAGAATTTTACATTTGAAGTAATTTAAATTTAAATGGCATTTTAAAAAGTTCCCTTTTTATCTCTGGAAATCCCTGAAGTCCATGCTCTCTGATATTAATGTAGCCAATATATCATTTTTATTATCAGTGTCTCATGCTTAAATTTCCCTATCCTTTTAGGTTTAATCTACTACCTATGTTTTATTTGTAAAGTGCATTCTTCTAAACTGAATAACATAATTAGGGACACAGTGAATTATTTTCTGTGTTTTCCATGCCTTTGTATTCCTTTTTCCTTATTTCTCGGTCTTCTATTAGACTGAATATTTTTTGGCATTCCACTTAATCTCTTTTATTTGCTTTATAGCTGTACATAGCTCTTGTTTTATATCTTTAATGGTCACATTAGGATTTACAAAATGCATTTTTTAAACTTCTTACAGTCTCCTTTCAAATTATATTATACCATTTTACATCAATATAGGGTCCTTAAAACAGTGTACTTCCCTTTACCTGCTTCCCCAATTTTTGCTATCATGCATTTTATTTCTACATTCCATATAATCACTTTATTTCTATCTATCCTTTAATCACCAAAATAGATTGTAATCATTTTTGCTTTAAAGTCAATCATCCTATAAAGAACTCATTAACAAAAAAGATTACTTAAGTATTTTTATGCACTTACTGATGCCAACATTCTTCATACCTTCACATAGGTACCCATTTCAACCTGGAACCATATCCTTTCAGCTTGAAGAACATCTGTCCTTTTACATTTCTTTTTCGTTAACGTTAATTTACTTATTTTGAAGAGAGAGACAGAGAATCCCAAGCAGACTCTCCACTATCATGCAGAGTCTGAAGCAGGGCTCGATCTCATGAACCGAAAGATTGTGACCTGAGCCAACATCAAGAGTCAAACGCTAACCTTACTGAGCCATCCAGGCACCCCTGTGTTTTTCATTTCTTGCAGAGCAACTCTGCTGGCAGTAAAATTCTCAGATTTTGTTTTTCTGACAGTGTACTTTTTTTTCCTGTCTGAAGGATATTTTCACTGGATATAGAATTCTATATTTTCTTTGGTTTTCCTTTTTTTTATTTGCTTTTTTCACTTTAAAGTAATGTTTCATTGTCTCTGGCTTATATTAGTTCTCACAGGATATCCAGAAAGTTTGTAATCTTCTTTTCCTTATATATAATGTGCCTTTTTCCTGTCTGGCCACTCTGAAGATTATTCTTCCCATCATTGGATTCCAGCAGTTTGATTATGATATGTCTTGTTTTGGCTTTCTTTGTACTTATCTTGTCTGGGTTCCATTGTACTGAATAGTACAGTAAGTTTGTGATGTTCATCAAATTTGGAAAAATTTGGTGCATTATGTCTTCAAATAATTATTCTGCCTACAACCTGTTCTCTGGGGTGCCAGTTACACCTATGTGAGTTTACCACATTTCCTATGAGTGACTTCATTTTTCCAGCCTTTATTTGTCTCTCTGAATTCCAATTGGTTTCAAATCTTTCAGCTGTTCTTCAAGTTCACTGAATTATTTTTCAATGTCTAATCTGCTCTTAAGCCCGTTTAGTGAATTTATTGTTTCAGAGATTTTGTATTTCTATTCTGAGTTTGATTTGCTTTTTTTCTTAAAGTTTCCATTTTTCTCTTTAATATTGCAGATTTTTCTTTAAGTTCTTGGGCATACTGAACATATATAATAGGTTTTTTTGTTTGGTTTTGGTTTTTTTTTGTTTGTTTTTTTAAGTCTTGGTCTGCTGGTTTCATCATCTCTCTGATTTCTGGGTCTCATTGTATTAACAGACTTTTCTCCCTGATTCTGGGTCACATTTTCTGGCTCCTTCACATATCTAGTAATTTTTTGGTTGGATGCTGGACAGTTAATCTGACAGTTCCGAATGACTGTTGTTTTATATTCAGTGTTGAGTTGTTTTGCTGCCCACTTAATTTAAGTGCAGATCAGCTTAACTTCTTGTTGCTTTTGTAAAAGCTTTGTTAGGGTGGATCCAGGGTAGCCTTTATTCTAGGACTAATTCAGCCTTATTTCTGATGTGCACATTTTGTAAGTGCCCAAGTGAAGTCTCTGTATGTTTAGCAAGATCTACCCACTCTGAATGAATAAAACTAGTATGTCTTCCAACCCCACATGAGATCTAGGAGTTGTATAGTTTCCAGGCCTTATGTAGTTGCTTGTTCCCAGCCTTGAGGAATCTCACCACACTTATTTGCACCTTGATATTTAGCCACAGGCTCAAAGGAACACCTTTGCAGATTTTTGGAGCTTGACTCCGCATAGCTCCCTCTTCTCCAGTACTCCGTAAAACAAATTCCAGATGCCTTAGCCAATTTGAACTCCATTCTCTGTGTTGTCATCTCACTGAAGCCCATTTTATCTGTGCTTTTCTTGAGTTCCCCTTCCTTGTGGTTTGGTCTAGTAAAAATCTTCAGGCAGAAAGTCAAACAACTTTAGAGATCATATTTGTTCTCCTTCTCTTAGGGACCTCAGTTCTCTCTTGACGTTGTCCAGTGTCTGAAAGCAGTTGTTTCATACACTTTTGTTTGTCTCATTGTTTAAAGTTGGAGAGTTAGAACACTGCCATTTATAAAGGTATAGCCAGAAATAGGTTTTCCAGAAACACAGTTTTAAAGCTAATTAATTCAAACCAGAAACATAAAATAAGAAATATCACTTACTCAGTCTGTTAATTCTTCCTATGAGGTTGCTATTAAGCTTATAAATTATGTGGATTTTCAGGTATCTGTATGTGCCATTTGGGGGGAATGCAGAATTTGTGAAATATCAATTGACTCTAAACATCATACTATAGCCATCCCCAGAAGCTTTTTAAAGGCATTTTTATTAGAGATTTTCAAGAACTATTCCTCTATAATTGTGTCCTGAGTATATGTTGAAATACAGGGGAAAAAAAGGGAATTATACGAGCCACAGTTACCAATCTAGGCCCAAAAGATTTCTTAAAATATTTAATAGATCTTAGAGAAATATAAGAAGATATTTTACCTTTTAGTTGAAATCATTTTTTAAATCAGTTTTGCATTATCTGAAGTATATCCATTTGTATGTAGGTGGCAATAGCTATTTGCAAAGTGGTAAGAGTTTTCTGTCACCATTATTTCTCTCTCAAGTTTAAAATTCAAAGTAAAAATGAATAGTTACATATTTTTCATAAAATATTAAGCCTACATGTTTTCCAATTTATCTAAAACATACTTTGTGGGTAGTACATAATAATGTTATTATTTGGTAGAAATTAAGACTGATGAGAAATTTCAGTAATTTTGTCGATAACATCACTTATAATAATGGTAATATCAGCACCAGAAAAATCCCTCAGAAAAGCCTTAACAGAGAATTAATAATTTAAATTTTAAAATGCAAATGACTAATAAGCAAATGAAAAATATCTTTAACTCCAATAACAACTAAACGAGATTTTTTTAAAAATCTACATTGTTCATAGTCTGCCTCCTGGTATTTCTCCTCACACACCTATTCTTTTGCTAGTCTTTCCCATCTCGTTATTTTCTGTCATAACCCACCTGTTTTCTCATCCTGGAAACGTCGCATCATGCCTGACACTTCCTTTCACCCACAACACCCAAGTCATCTCACATATTACCAGTTTCACTCCTAAATGCCTCTTGATATTTTTCTCCAATATCTGAATCCAAGCTACCATTACTTTCAGTTGGGCTACTGTATTAATGTTATATTCTGTCTTCACCATTCACATTTGCTCCATATTGGTCCATTTCTATGTAATATTTTTCAAAAACTTATTTAGCTTTGTATTTTTTCTTAGGAAAAAACCCTTAAAACATGAACAAAGCTGAAAAGGTCCAGCTATCCCTTACCTCTCCAGCCTCCTCTTATCATGATCACCTTCAGCACATTTGGTGTCCTGCACCCTTGCTCCCTGATTTTCACCAAGCTGTGACCTTTAAGGCCTTCTCATGTGTAGCTCCCTCAGTCTGGAATGTTCTTTCTCTGTTTCTCTTTTCCCCTGGTGAACATCCTCAGGAAATGATGTCTTTCAGACAGGTTTTCTTCATTCTTCCCACATGAGTTTCAGCATATTCCAGTTAGATTAGAAGTTTGATAAAACCAGATAACATATTTATAATTGTTAATTTGGGGATTTCCCGGAATGTAGAGTATTTCCTACTTTATAGCTGATGGCTGATAAGTAATTATTCAGTCATGATGAAATAGTATACAAGAAAAAGTTGCTTTCATGAAGTATTTGAAGATGGGTATTCTCACTCTCACTCACTGTTACAGAAGCCTAAAGTGATGCACCCTTTGTGAAAATCAATTTGAAATTATTTTTCACAATCTTGAAATGTGCAGTATATTTGGGTCTATAATTCCAAATCTGGGACTCTGTCCAAGGCAAATATTCAGCTACAGACATTATACAGTATATTTATCTGACCATTATTTACAATGTGAAAGACTTGGAGACTGTCAAATATTCAATACATGGAGATTAACTTAAACAATATTTAGGAAGATTTATTGGCTTACATTATCAAAACATTTTCATTGAACTATGACATAAAAGCCTCCAATTAGTCTTCATATAATTGTCTCTTAGAGAATTCAGTTAAGTGGAAGAGTCTGGAAGTTTAAGTTTTAAAAAAATCATTTGAAACAAAATAAGAAGGAATCCGTATTTTAAATGGTAGTTATGACATCTCACTTCCATGTCATGGGTCTTATTTAAATAGCAGCAGAGATCAGATCAAAAAAAAAGGAAAAACAAATATGGAGGTAAATGAAGTTATTCTGTAAATCCTGTATAAATGATGGATGTGTACAGGTGAGAATTAACATGTATCTTCCATTCTTGGACACAGCAAATCACAAAGATGACGTTAAAGAATCTCGAGTTCTGTTTTAAAAACCAATACATCATCTTTAAATTGTTTTGCAATGAATATAACTTTGTCATCCTGATCAGTTTGTTAAATGCTATTTAAGGATCTATCTTAAGTCACGCTTTTGGCTGGCATGGGACACACAGAGCATGTATGAGATATAGTATCAGCTGTAACATTCTTCATAGGATTACTGCACAGACACACATAGTCTTTTTTTTTTAATAGTTTATTGTCAAGTTGGTTTCCATATAACACCCAGTGCTCATCCCCACAAGTGCCCTCCTCCATGCCCATCACCCCCCTTACCCTCCCCCCCCCACCCCCATCAGCCTTCGGTTTGTTCTCGGCATTCAAGAGTCTCTCATGGTTTGCCTCTCTCCCTCTCCCCCAGTGTTTTTCCCCTTCTTCTCGAACCCCATGGTCCTCTCTTAAGTTCCTCCTAATCCTCCTATGCGTGCAAACATATAGTATCTCAGACACACATAGTCTTAAGACTAACAGATTTAACAATCTGTTAAAGAATAAATAATTACAGGCCAAAATAAGGGTTTCCAACATCAAATGTCCAGAGAAGGTTGGAGGAGGCAAAGATAAACATGGCTGTGTAGTTGTGGAAAGGAGAGCTCATGGCATTTGCTGTGACCGTGGACCTTCCTGAAGAGGAAATGCCTCCTGTTTTACCCCAGAGAGCGTTGACCCATGAGTTTAGAAATGAATGAAATACTTTTAACAAAATCATGTGAAGTGGATATTGATTAATGATGCTGACGTGTGCAACTGTGTTAATATTTTTGAACCTCTTTGTAGCTCTACGAGACACTGGAAAACAGTCTATTAATAGTGACTGGAAGATTGAACACTCGGGCGCATTCAACTTAGCGGGCACTACTGTTCATTATGTAAGACGAGGCCTCTGGGAGAAGATCTCCGCCAAAGGTCCTACCACGTCACCTTTACACCTCCTGGTATGAGGGGACAAATTGATGACATTGCATAAGCAGCTTCCTTTGGCAAAGGACTTTCCCAGTGTACCTTCTCTAATCCTTTATCCAAGGTTGATTTGTCAGGTAGACATTCAAAATTATGTAAGAGGTGGGTTTTTAGGTTTTCATTTTAATGTGTTTTAAATCACAGTGTCAAAGCCAGAAATTACTGGGGGAAGAATAAGATGTTTTAGGGAATTCACGGACTCTGAGTAGAAGCAAATCGTGAGGCAATAAGGAGCCTGTTTTTTCTAAAAGACGAATTTTAGTAACCGCATCTTAGTGAATCAATAACCAGAGTGGATGTCTGTAAAGACAGTGTTATAGTATGGCCAGTCCTAGCATTTCAAGCATCCGTGGAGTGGGCATTTTCTGAATCTGTATAAAATGCCTTTGATAAAATGATATCTTCCCTGGGAAAAGATTTGGTAAATGTGACTAGTTGTCGTTCCAGTCACCTCTTCTGTTTTCTTATAGGTGAACTGATTCCTGTAAAGAATTAGGAAAATTTGAACATTTGAGATGATCTTTTCTTTTTTTATATATTTTTTATTTATTTTTTGAGAGAGACAGTGCGAGCAGCGGGGGGGACAGAGAGAGCCGGAGAGACAGAATCGAAGCAGGCTCCAGGCTCTGAGCTAGCTGTCAGCACAGAGCCCGACACGGGGCTCAAACCCACGAACTGCAAGATCATGACCTGAGCCGAAGTCGGATGCTAAACCAACTAAGCCACCCAGGTGCTCTGGGGGATGAGATCTTTCTTTACCATGTAGTAAAAGACTTGGAATGAGGCAGGACAGAGTATGAAGTGAAGGGAACAGAAGTCCGGGGCTTCGTGTCCCAGCTGCTGGACGGTTCACACGCCCCTGTTGACCTTGATCTTTGCAGTCACTGGTAATGGCTCAGTAGCCAGAGGACTCACTGCACAGCTGGCATGTTCTCCATCCTAGTGGCAAAGTCTGAAATTCAGACACGTCAACACCTCCTTAAGTCCACACATAAAAACAACTCTAAAACACGATCAACTGACTGTTTATTTGGAGAGTGGCGTGCCACATTACTTCATATCGGCACACAATTCAAGTTGAATTTGTCTTCAATTGGAGACATCTGTGTTGCTGGTTTAGGAGCCAGAGGTTCAAATCACCTATCAGCCCTTTTGCCTTTCCTGCTTTAATGTTCTGCACATCGCCTGGAGTTCTTGTTAAAATGCACATTCTGATTCAGTCTGTCTGGGGAGGGACCTGAGATCTGCATTTCTGACCAGCTTGCAGGTGATGTCACTACTGCTGGCCCAGGGACCACATTTCAGATAATAGTGTTTTATGGAACTGCGATCGTAGACCTTACCAACAGGAAGCGAGGGAGCAAAGTAAGATGCATGCAAAGTGAGATTTCTGCTCCAAATCTTAATAATAATGATGATACATACCATTCACTTAGCCTCTGGTCAGACACTGTTCCAAAGAGCTTTGCATTCATTGAAGCATTTAATCCTTACAGTAACCCTGTATAATATGTATTATTACTATTCCATTTTACAGACTAAAAATGAACTCAGTATGAAATAGGTTAAGTGATGTGCACAGCATCTCACAATAAGTCATTCAGTTGTGAATAAACCAGGTGTTCATCAGTCTCTCCTGATACAAAGCTTAGATCAAACTTCTTTATAGCAGACAGCGTGAGATCATAGGTATACATATACTTTCAATCATTATGTTCTTCATCGCCTCACAGTTCCTTAGGATCCTGTTATTTAACTCGAATTGGAAACTCCACTTTATGCCCTGTGCCATCTGGAGAAAAAAAAAATGACTAACCAAACGCTGTCTGACCAATATCTCGCTCTTTCCATGATTGGGTCACTTATAATAACAACATTATCAACAGCAAACCTCTCTTTAATGATTGGGTTGCAGAAAATGCCATCAAGTGACCTGCCTTATATGAATGTAACCTACATTTTTTATGGAACAAGACCGGAGCTCTTTAGTGAGTCTCTAGCCCCAGCTTTTTATTGAGCCTCTAATTCAAAATCTTAAAACAGTATGTGAGACCTCAGCGTTGGGCAGGGGAGTTTCCTTGCTGCTGAATCCTTAATCTGACTGGTAATTACCAAGGTTTTTCCTGGAAGCATGAAGCATAATTAAAGTCAGTGAACTATGTCTAAAAGAAGGCATCTATGTGACCTGGATTTATTCAGTAATCCAAGGGAAACTGCACTTCTAAGATATTTTCCTTTAATGACTATTACAGACTGAAAGCCAGTACTAAATTTTGAAAGGCAATGCCTTCTGCTGCCATGCTTCAAAATGTGCCCCTCAACTGTAACGTGGTCACACTTTCCTTCTCACAAAGATACACTGCCAAAGTCAGATGGTTTAAGAAAGAGCTAATGATTTTGTAGCCAATGTCTTTATTTTAAATGGCCTTAGATATTCAAGGACAATCTAAAGTTCTGTCAATGAAAAGGTAGTTTTTTAAGGGAAAAGAGACATGTTTTCATTAAATTAAACAAGTTGGCAGATAGCTGTAATTTATGTTCCTTTTATCCCTTTAAAAACTATGTAATAGTCTGGTTATGTCCATAAACAAGATAAGTCCATCTCTATCTCTCCCTCTCTTAACTCATTTAGCCCCAAGTCGCTTATAACTGGCAACATCAAATGAGATATTTAACGCCAAAATAAACACTGTGATGTATTTAGAATGAGCACCCCAGTATGTTATGTACATGTGAATTTAAAAACTATTATTTTTATTATTGATACAGCTGATTTATAACTCTATTATGTTAGTTCCCAGATCCACATATTAAAATATATCTTAGAATTCTGTTGATATATTGAGCAGAATATTGAGGGGGGAAAAAACAAAGAAAATCAACCCTGGGCTCATGTAATTTTTTTTTTTGTCCCATTGAGTGTTAGCTCTAGGTTACCTGTCATTACAACTACCTTGATGGAGATTTAATATCCAACAAAGTTCTTTAATAATTTAATAGAATTTAAATTTTAGATAGTGTTTTTATGCATGACATTGTATTATATAGATTGCTTCCATAAATTCTCAGATTCAAAGAAGTAATATTTTCTTTGGGGTTGTTTGACATATTGTGTGTAAATGTACTTATAGAGTAACATATATTCTCATTCATTCTTTCATTTAAAATTAGTATACTTCAGCATTTTCTTTCATTTTTTTATTTTTTATTTTTTTTAACTTTTTATTTTTTTTAAGTTTATTTTGAGAGAGAGAGAGAGAGAGAGAGAGAATCTCAATCAGGCTCCATGCTGTCAGCATAGAGCCCAATGTGGGGCTTGATCCCACAAACCATGAGATCATGATCTGACCTGAAATCAAGAGTTGGTTGCTTAACCGACTAAGCCACTCAGGCACCCCTCTTTCATTTAAAATAAGTATGATTGACCATGACGGTACACCTCTAATCTTGCCACTGGGCACCAGGGAAGAGCACTACAGACATGGTCCCTGCTTATGTTCTAGTCCAATGTGGCCCAGAGCTCAGTCAGCCTCATACATCTTTCTTGCTCTGTTTACCTGTGTGTACCTAACTGTACCGCTATTAGGTTAATATGCATTAAATAATTCATTTTCACATAAATTTCTTTTCAAATGAAAAGATCTTTGCTTCAAATGGATAATCAGTAATCTTGCCAAAATTGGAAGCTAACCTTAAGCGACATGGAAAAAATATTATTGTCCTCTCGTTAGCTTAGACGTTCTCTACCTCTTCTGGAGTGAAGTGATTCCCAAAGTCCTCTATCTTCTTCCTCTACTGACACAGGGACTTCCTGTCCATCTTTCTATTTTATATGAGTGGAAAGTCTACATTTCATATTACATTGTGAGTTATCTCTTGACGTTACATAGGACTGATACCCCTAACCCCTCCACTAACATCATCTACGTGTGTCATACTCTGGGAAACCGCCTAGTCCATTCATAGATTTAAAAAAAAATGACCTGGTATCTCTGACCTCATTCAAGTGGACTGTTTTTCATGTCTTCAGCCCAGAGGTAAATGTGTAACAACAATCTTTTCAGGAGTATAACACTTCAGAGATTTCAGTAGTAATATCATGATTCTGCATGTAAAAAGAGCATGCATACCATGCAATAAACGTTCTAAGGTATCATTATCCTTGGCATTAGACTTCACATTGTCTGTGCTCTGCTTTAACCCATCTGCCTTGATGACGCTCATATATTGTATTATAGGTGCTGCTATTTCAAGACCAGAATTATGGTCTTCACTATGAATATACTATCCCGTCGGACCCTCTTCCAGAGAATCAGAGCTCAAAAGCACCCGAACCCCTTTTCATGTGGACGCACACAGGCTGGGAAGATTGCGATGCCACGTGTGGAGGAGGTGAAGGATTTTCCAATATTTATCTTATCAAAACTGTAGTTGTTTTCTGATTAATCCCTGAGAGAATTAAGACAGATCTGCAAACACTTCTGAAATTCCAAGCTCCATAAAGGATTGGAAACTGAAAGTTTTTTTGTGATGCATTTGGCCCCTAAATGCCCAACTCTCCAGGCAAAAGCAGATGTGAATTGAAGAAAGGCCATTTACAGTTATTCATTGTGCTGTTTTGCATAACTATTAATGCATTTGCCTACAGGGGCTGCCCTAGACACCATGCAAGTTGTTCCATCATGTATATGTGCTTTTATAGTTACTTTCCATATTTACTTTTTTATTTTTATAAAATCTTAAAAGTTTCAAATTCTGAAGTACCTCTACTCACAAGAATTGTAGACCCGCAATAAAGATAAGGGTGCTGTGAAGAACAGCCTCATGCTTGCTTCTCTGCCTTCTGCATACTTAGGGTGACTAGACAGAGACCCCGAAGGAAATCATTTAATTCCCCATACTCCTTTCTTCCGATTTTTCAAAAGTATATGTCACTATTTTCTATAAAATATGGATGTATCTGGAAACTTCACTCAAAGGTTTTAAATTATTTTTTCATAGTAGAAGTTAAGGAGGCAAAAAAGCAAAATTAGCCCAGCAAATCACTTAATCCTACTAATGAGACACTTGATTCCCAGGGATTCAACAGATTGTCACTCTCACAACCACTTAGGCCAAAGCAAGATTGCAGGTCATGAGCAGCACAGTATTTCCGTTGTGTTTTGCACTTAATGACACATTTTCTATAGTTCTTTAGTAAGAACTTCTTTAGAAGGCTAAAAGGAGACATTATATTCAATTATACAAAAATATAGAGAAGTGGAATATCAATTTTGTTTTCTATGCAAAGAAGCTATTGACACACATAGCCTAAGTGTGCTGACGCAGGAATGGCAAATGTACACAGCTAGACTAGCATGTGGGGGAGAGGGTTTGGGGGAAAAGGACAATGAAAGTGTACAATACAAAGAAGTAATATAGTATTAAAATATGAGTACTCTGGATGAAAATTAAGCAACAGAGAGAAATAAATATGGATTGGGTGTTGGGAGGAAGTAGGTGCAGAAAATAGTCTGAGAAGGTCTCATTGAGGAGAGCAGACTGATTTAAAGATCTGTAGTGAGTATGGATGGGCACATGAGGGTATCCGGTGGGGTAGCCAGTGGAAATGACTTCCAGGCACAGGTTCTGGCGTAGGAGTGGGGCTGGAGTGCTCCAGGAATAGCAAGAATGCTAACATGGTTTTCCTTTACTGAGTGATGTTATATGCCATTAGAAGATTTGAATAGAGGAGTGGCTTTTTGTGGTTTATGTTTTTAAAAGTGTGTTCTATTTCTGAGTTGAGAGTAGATGGAATAAAAGAAGAGTAGAAGTAGAGAGATCAGTCAGGAAGTTATTGCAATAATCCAAGAAAGAGATGATGGTAGCTTGACCACAATGGTAGCAGTAGGCATAGGGTCAAGTGGTTCAGGTTCTGTATATTTTTAAAAGTAGAACCAATAGAATCTGTTCAAAGAATAGATGTAAAATATGAGGGAAAGAAAGATGTCAAGGATGACTGTGATGGCCTTGACGAACCAACTGGCAGGGTGAAGTCACCATCAACTTACCTAGGAAAACCTGTGCAATAACAGGATTAAGAGAGAGTTTGATTTCCGACAGAAGTTTGAGATCCCTATGGGACATCTAAGTGTGACATCAAGTAAGATATATAAGTCAGGTGCTCAGGAGACAAGATCAGGCTAGAGATAGAAAATATATGGATAGTATTTTAAAATGCTGAGGCTCAAGTCACTTAAGGAGTGAGTGAAAAGAGAGAGAAACTACTAAAGGATTGAGTTGTGGGAAACTCTGCCCATTAGAGTTCAGAGAGAGGAGGACCCAGCAAAGCAGATTAAAATGAGTAGCCAACATCATAGGAGAAGCAGGCAGAAGAGAGTGCTTTCATGTAAAGCAAGTAAGAAAATGTTATAAGAGGGATAGAATGATCAACTCTAACAAAAGCTACCAAGTCAAAAATAATGTAGACTGATAATTGACTATTATGTTTAAATATATTTATTATATTCTCATACATATTTATTGCATTTAAATATGGTTATTATATCTGAAACATAGAGCCCACTGATGACCCTGTCAATAATAATTTTAATGAAGTATTTGGCTCAAAAGATTAAGTAGAGTGAATTCAAAAGAAAATAATCATGCTTTCAATTGGAGAAAGGACTCTAACTCAGGAAATCTTGCTGAAAGAAGAAAACAGAAATGTGACAATAGCTGGAGGGGAATATGAGTCAAAGAGTTTGCTGTCATTTTTAATAGGGGAGCCTATATGTGATTGTTTGCCAATGTGCATTTTCTAGAATAGAACAAAAAGCTAGTGATGCACAGGAGAGAGCAAAAAAATTGCTGTTGTGATATCCTTGAATAGGCGAGATTGGATATAGGGAGGAGTTGACTTTACCTGGAAATATGGACAGCACATCACTCATAACAGGAGACAAGACAGTATCTGAACAACAGCAGGTGTCACAAACTTATCCATAAAGGACATCTTGCTGAGCATGAAGGTGGAAAAGAAGATACTAGAATTTTGAAGAGTGATGTGGTCACTTAAGAGAATGAGAGAATGAATGAAATGGGTCCATGTATTTTGATTTTTCGATAGCATTCATGGTTCACTTGAAGTTAATGGTTATGAATTTAGTTTGACTCGAGCCATCATAATAATATGTTGGTCCCCAGCTGTGTACAACATTTAGATACACTTGTGACTAAGTTTGGGAATTACCGTGTGAGTATAATGAAATTAGAGAAGAACATGGTGACCCAAGATTGAATGTAAGGAGTTGAAAATGGCTGATTGTGGAATTTATTTGTATAAGAAGGAAGGTAAGGGTATGAAGGGATTGAAAGACAGTGGAAAGGCGGTAGGACTGATGGATGACACTGCTCAGTGCGGCTAAAGAACTTTCAGACTCAGGATACTCAAGAGGAAGGGTTGGAAGTACAGGAGACGGTGATGGAAAATAGAGCTTAGGTTATGGAGGAGTTATAGTTATTAGTAATAACAAAACAAAGGAAATGAGCGGCTTAAATAAAGTGAAAGGCAAGATCTCTGGGGAGAGATTCGTTCAAATGGGTATTATAAACACAAAAATAGTGCCAAGAGCAGTGTTAGAAAATATCACAATCATCCAAAAGATAAAATCTTAGAGGGAGTGACCTAGGAGTTGGTGCAGCAGTAAGGAAAATGTGTCACAGAGTCTGATCCAAAGCTGTGGGTATAAAAAGAAGAAAGGGAAGGTGTTCTGGTCATAGCAGTGAAGAGCTTGGACAGCCATGCCACCTCTCCATCCAAAGGTGTGGGACCTAAGGAAGAAAATGACCGCCTTGCCAGAGGTTTCTGGCAAAGCAAATGGTACCCTCAGGAGAGAGGGGAAAGAAAGGTTCCAGGAACATCCAGAGGCACAGAGGAGGGGGAAGAGGATTTTTGCCGGAGAGCCTAGAGCCTTTGTGTTCCCAGCTGACTTCTAGGGCACCTGGCCCTCTCAGGTAACCAGAGCAAAGGCAAAAATAGGGGACAAGAGAATGAGAAGACACAGGACACACTTTGCTCCTGAGAATATAGAGTAATTACAGGGAAAGGATGTCAAATTGCCCTAGCAATTAAAAAATTATGTATTATCAGTCATCCTTGTCACAATGACATTTTCCTTGGTCGTGTTTCTCCAAGGACCCATTATCGTCAAGTGACCTGGGATCCGCTGCCCTCCTGTCCTCTCCTGCTAGCGCCCCCCTACATAGGCAGGGTCCCGTTCCTCTCTTCCACCCGTTCTTTAGTGATGCCAGGGCCCATTACAGTTAGGGGGTTCTGCTTCACATCCTCTATCCTAATAAAAAACAGAAAGAAAATTAGAAGCAAATACATTTGAAATGAAAATCTATACAGTTAGAATTTTCTCTTTAATATAACTCAGATAAGGAAGACCAGCCAGCCCACATCCAGTGGAGAGCTGCAGGGCAGTAGCATGACGACAGGGTCGATAGTTCTTGTGAGAGCACTGAAAGACGTTCGTTAAAATTTGTTTGTATTTGAAACTCTAGACAGAAAAATGTTTGCCCAGTAAATTTCATTTTCCTCATTTTTTCTTTCCTCTGTAACTGCAGTCTAATAGGAGCTACATGAGAAGTAAACATACAGAGTTTATCAGTCTTCATTTTGAACAAACAGATTTGGGGGGAGGGGGTTAAAAAATTTTCCCCCCAAAGTCACTTTCATTGCAACATAGACTGTGTTTTGCCAATTGCCGAACCTGAAGGAATAGAAGTTTGCTATAAATTCTTTAAGGTTCAGAGTCTCAGGGCAACCGGATATTCTTAAGCATAACTTTTTAATTATTAATATGAGAAAATATAAACCTGTAGAGATTAAAAGACTTCCCAAGGCCACATGCCCAGTAGGGGTAGAGTTTGGGTTAGAATCCAGGACTCCTCCTAAATTCAACTCTTCCCTCACATATTTTCTTCAAGAGCAGCTCAGAAGCCTTCATGTCAGTTGTTTTCACAAAATAGAACATGTCCCGTAGAGATCATATAAGTTTTGTTTGGATTCAAAGAAATGTTTTTTTGAGTCTGTTCAATAAGAATTTAGATATGTTTTTATTTTTATTTCAAATGGTTTATGTTGTAAAATAAATCCTAATTATACCCAATCTTTATATGATTTGCACTTGCACAGACCTCCTCTCTCAAATCTTTTCCACTGTGTTCATTCAACAGTTTTCAATTATCTTTATGTTAATAGGGTACATATTCCCTTCAATGCTAAGATATTTCTGGGCTTTTGGTATTATTTTCCTTTGCAGTTCATAAATAAAGTGGATGGACAGGATTTCAGGAATCGCATCATTTCTAACTCCATATTGTCCGTTTTATAGCCAGAAAGAGCTCTGTAATCTTTCAGCATATTCATGAATTAAAGGAGAGTCAGTTCAAAGCACAGAACATTAGAAACAGATTCATGCAAAATTTGTCTTCAACAGCAAAGAGGAATAATAGCACTATTTTACTTCACAGGACTATATTAAGTAAGAGCAAATAAAATATCACAGAACAGTATAAAATTTCAATGTTTGACATGTTATTTTTTGGATTCTGTTGTAAGGCATTAGATTGCCAGCAATAAGGGGGAAAAGCAATTTTTAAAAGATCCCTACTATCAGGTAGCTAAATTTTTATTGTAATGATCTTTTATGTCACCGTCGCAAAACTGTTTAGAGTGAAAACCCAAATTAAAATTAATTCACTGGGCATTTTAATTAGTTTTATTAATACTAGTTATTACAAAATATAAAAAGCCGTTTAAAAGGGATATTTTTAGGGGCACCTGGGTGGCTCAGTCAGTTGAGCATCCGACTTCGGCTCAGGTCATGATCTCAAGGTTCATGGGTTCGAGCCCCACGTCAGGCTCTGTCCTGACAACTAGCTCAGAGCCTGGAGCCTGCTTCAGATTCTGTGTCTCCCTCTCCCTCTGACCCTCCCCTGCTCACACTGTCTCTATCTCTCGCAAAAATAAATTTTTAAAAAAGGGATATTTTTAAATATCAAATGGATGTTAATGATTTCAAGAAACTTTTTCCAACAAAATAACATGTATGCTTTTTGACCTCATCTTTTCAAATTCTTTTTTTTTAATTTTTTTTAATGTTTACTCATTTTTTGAGAGAGACAGAGAGCTAGTGGGGGAGGGGCAGAGAGAGAGAGAAGGAGACAGAATCTGAAGCAGGCTCTGGGCTCTGTGCTGTCAGCGCAGAGCCCAACACAGGGTTTGAACTTGTGAATTGTGAGATCATGACCAGTGCTGAAGTCCTATGCCCAACTGACTGAGCCACCCAGGCGCCCCTCATCTTTTTGCATTCTAATGATAGTTCTAGAAAAACTTGAAAGGGTCTATCGTTTTGTATTTTTGCATTGGCCACTGAAATGAGGCCCTTTTATTTTCAAACAGCTTGAAATCTATTTGGGAAATAAATGTTTACTTTGCATTGGTGTTCTAAAACATCTAAAAACTCTTTGAAAGAAGGTTTTAAATTTGTTTTGGCACCTCAGATGTATGGTTCACTAGATCAAGTTCTTTTTGACATAAAAAACCTTTTTAAGTGCTCTTGGACTTCAGAGGCATTAGAGGTATATCATTTCATAATATCAGAGGGTAGTATGTGGAATCAGTATTCCACATACTGGATACAATAACTGTAATTACTCTAGAGTTTATTTTGAGCTGGCGAATGAATTAATGATATAAAACCTAGAATGAGGACCCCAGATTTCAATAATCCCTTTTGAAATAAATAAATAGTTAAACAGGCTTTTAGGAAGTCTAAAGAGATACAATTTGAAGGGAACAAAGTAGGTCAAATACCACATTCTTCACATAGTCCAAGCCCGAACAGCTGACAACTCTCATTGTTGGCCTTGTATCATGAGATCCTTTAGATATGGCTTTCCTTGTGCAGGAACAGATTCTGAGGAGGATCCAAGCCCCCAGGTCCAAATTGAGGAGACATCTTCGAATAGAATACCTGTACCTTTTCACTGGTGCAGTTTGTTTCTGTTTTTCCACTTTAAAGGCACATTGCATGCACCACAGGAAATATTATTAGTCGAAGAAAATGCACCAAAATACATTTTTTCTCTGCAGTATTTCGCTTTAATAACATTTAATGCAGTTTTGTATTCCCGTTTCTTTAATAAGAACATTTTATGTTAATGTAAACTCTTTATCAGCTTGAAATTTAATACCTACATGACAATTCATTGACTGAAGTTGCTATAGATAATTGTGCCCCACAGTAAGTCATGTGGTTTGCAAATGACTTTTTACCATTTTAGGAAGTAGTCTTGAGATGAACCTCTTAGCACAGAAAGCACTTTGGCCTTGACTTAAATGCTTATATATCACTCATTGATTCCTTTACCAGTGCTAAACGTGCACTCACTATTGCTAAGTGGTCCAGTGATGTGTGCTTTCTGCTTTTAGAGGATCCACTGTTCATTTAGTAGGAGTCAGATAATAATAAAATCACTGTACAGAGTGATATGGGAAGATGTAGAAAGCTTTCCAGGGATATGCATAGGTGCGAAGCACTCAGGTTTGTGAGAATGTTTTTCTCAGGTGCAAAATATGAGGATCAAGGAGTAGGAAAATAATGTGATCATTTTCTACTTTCTATGGAAAGAAGCTAGTGCATGAAAGTCTTGATAGTTATGCTAGGACTCAAGTTAAATTTACCTCGAAAGTTATAGGATCCCATTAAACTGTTTATGTGCATGGAAATGATAAGCTCAGTTTGGATTATACACTGGGTATTGTAAACAATACAAAACAAAAATATTTTCATTAAAACAAGATGTAATAGTCATTTTAATATTAAACCCAAGCCCTGAAGGAAAATGTTTACAGAAATATCAAAAAATGACTAAGAATTAAGTAGAACATGCAATTTTGGAAGTTGGTCAAGTTAGAAAATGCATGCTTTAAAAAAAAACCTGCGTTTCGCATATTTTTAAGTAGTGCTCAGAGAAGAGCGCTTGGTCTTTATCAAAATATATTTACTTTTGGGGCGCCTGGGTGGCTTAGTCGGTTAAGCATCCGACTTTCGCTTAGGTCATGATCTCACGGTTCCGTGGGTTCGAGCCCCGCGTCGGGCTCTGTGCTGACTGCCAGCTCAGAGCCTGGAGCCTGTTTCAGTCTGTGTCTCCCTCTGTCTCTGACCCTCCCCTGCTCACGCTGTCTCTCTCTCTCCTAGAAATAAAACATTAAAAAAAAAAATTAAAAAAAAAATATATTTACTTTTGATTTATTTGCTTGCTGGCCACTGTGAGTTCAATAGAAAATAAATAAACAAGTAATTTAAGAGAAAATTGTAAAGACAAATGAATGTATATAATCTTTGTCTTGTAGAGGTCCACAATTTTATTTAAAAGTTTGGAACATCCAATAACAGAGAAAGAATTTCACCTACATGTTTTGAAACACTGAACACATTCCCAAGAACATGTTTCCACATTTATGATGCCAGTTCTAGAAATGTGATCTATGTGGATAGAATATGATTTCATTAAAAATATCCATGTCATAGGGTTAAATACAGAGCAGAGGAAAAAGATCAGCTTATATCTAAGACTGAAAAAGAAGGCACGCAGTTTACTATCTAGTCTTTGTTAAGTGTCTTCAGAGAAACTTACCCTTCGTTTTCACATTTTGCCCAAATTTGGCAATGAGACCAATTAAATAATTCTTCTTGTATTCATAATTGCATTCAAAGCATCAAAACTGATTTCCCCAATACAGATTTAATGGGAATGACCCAGAGGTGAAGTTAATTGACGTAAAGCAAGTAATACACTGTCAACAGCTTGCAGCTACTCATGCTTCAGGCAGAAAGCCAGTTACTTCATCACTTTGGGTCTGTCCCTAGGTTCCACCGTACGGGATGCATTGTAAATACTGCTATTAGATGCTAGAATGGAAATTTCCTGTGTTGGCTGGAACATAAAAATATATAAAAGAAAAACGTCAAACAATAACATTTCCATATGGCTTGACGATCTAGTTGTATTTTCATAGGCATAGTGTGCCTGTAGCTGAGCAATAGATTTCTTCCCCTCAAATCTGCTGTTTTTGTTCAATGAAATTTTTTAAAAGTGGGGCCAAGCCTATCCTCTCTGCCAAAAAATGTCTGATGTGAGCTTCCTCACTTCAGTGTAGATGGAAATGTCCCAATTCATCATCACATGCCTTTCCACTTTCCTTGAACACCAAGGTGCTCCCTGAAACGATATGGATACCTGTGGCTCTTTTATATCAACACTTGTCTTCAAAACATTTTTTTTCGATAGCTTCATATGTGAGCTCTAGGGTAGTATAACTAAAGTTATGCATTTCCTGAGGAAAGGAAAAAATCCAGTATAGCTAGCCCTCAGTTATTTACTGCATGACTACATGTATGTTCACAAAAGCTTTCTGGATACTGTCTGTTAGTCATTTTCTGTGTGTGTTGTATTTGGCAGATAACCACTCTTTAAATTAGTTTAGGCAACCACATCTATTCTGCAAAAGAGCATCTTAGGAATTTGAAGGCCTTAAAGTCGATTTCAAAACTAACATTTACACTTAATGAAAGGAAGGTGTATTTTAATCCTGCTTTTAAATGGCCATCATCATAATGGAGAAATTGTTACTTACATCTGTTAGCATTATATAGAACTTGCATGATATCTATTTAATATGTGCATCAGATCATAAAGGTGCACCTGGAGCATGGAAGAAGTTACCCAAAACTCTGTGTCCCAGTTTTTTACACTTAGGTAACTCCTGCCTTCTGAGACCGGTTTTTTTTTGTCCTCCGAATAAATGAACATAAGCCATTTCTGCTTTTCTAGCAATTTATCTGAAAATTGAAGTTGGTGGCAATGAACACCTCTGTGATTAAGTATAATGTCGCCCTCCACCCTTTTTGGCCTACCAGGGAATAGCCTGGACAGCCCTAAGCATTTCCCCCGACATAAAAGGTTGCCTTTTCTCTACCTGTTGGCATCAGCTTGCCCGACCATGTGAGGTACACAGGTCTGAGGCAGAGATGTTCATTCAGGTAAGCAGAAGTCCTTAGCCTGGGCGCTGCAGTTCACATCATGTTCTATTTGCAAGATGGGAAAAGACCTTTTACGTGCCTGGCATTATGTTGTCTGTAATGGAACTCCCTTAGAATAAGTTGCATTGCACCAGAATTCTCCAGAGTGGGAATAGTTGGGCCAACATTGTACTGCCTGTACCAGAAAGTAAAACTGAAGATCTAAATGATTTCAATAACATGATATGCGATAATCACATATATAATTGCTGGTTAATACACACATGCACACACGCACGCACAACACAGGGATGAGGGACGGGGGAGAGAGAATCCTTTTTTTGTATACTACAAATTGTCATAGGGTTGTGCTCAGTGTTGTTGAGAGGCAAATGAAGGAAAGCTCTTTAACCTACATCTGTTCCTTTGCCTTCTACTGGGCCACCTTGTTGCCTCTCTGCATCCTCCTTCAGGTCAAAGCAAAAGATACTAAAAAATTATTCAAAGGAGCTCTCTCTCTATGTTCCTTCTTCTTTCTTGATGCCAGCCTTCCCTCTCTGTTAATTAAATGACAGAGTGACCTCTCTGCCACCAGCCCAGCCTGTCCTATTTGGCATTACTGTCATGAATGCTCTGAGTTTCCTAATTACCCTGCATGACAGTCATGGGACCCTAACTAATGGCCTTTCAGTAGAGACCCAGAAGATTTGAGATTATTTTCTTAATCCTTTATGACCCAGCTGGCTTTAAAATTGTTGGTTGATGTAATTGCTTTATAATGTCAAACAATAAGTTAAATTAGATTATTAAATTTTACATAGATATTTAAGCTTTTATACAGAAACAGAATTAGCATATATTTACGAGGCTTTTTAGGTGCCAGATGAAATAATGAAAATGTTGTCAAGCAAATGTGCTTATCAGGCTCAAAAGAAAAAGAAATACCATGCTAGTGGTCATTTTAACCTTCTATAATCAGACTTCATCGTAACAGACAAAAGTAGAGAAGCCATTTTTCTGAAATCTGGTGAAAAATAGTAGGAATCCCTTGACTTTTCTTAGAAAACATCACAATGAATAGGGAGGGAATGAAAACTTCTAGAATTTCTCATGGCACCAGAATACTTTTATCAGAGATGATAAGAATAAAGGTGTGAATTGTAATGAAAATACACAGAAAAGCCTTCTTTCCATAATTTACTAAAGAGCACAGATGATGTAGAGCCAAATGATAAAATACACACCCATTATTATTTGCTTTCGTGAAAGTATACAAGTTTTTTGCAAATTACAGCTTTCTACCACTTAATGCTAAAAGATGGCATAGTCCTTACCAACAAACCCTTAATTACTGTCTCCTCAACTTATGCTGCCACAATCCCTTGGGCATGTGTAACTTACCATTTAATTTCTAATGAGGAAGACCTCCCATTTATTTTCCTTAAGCCTAGGCATGTATTTGCATGTAAGTTTTAAATTTTATTTTCATTGATGTCACTTAAAATTCCTTTACAGATCTGAAAATTACAACCAGCCAATGCACACCTGCTAAACCCATTTACATAAAGGCCTCTTGTTTCTTTATGTTTGTTTGCCCTTTTCAGGAGAAAGGAAGACAACAGTGTCTTGCACAAAAATCATGAACAAAAACATCAGCATTGTGGACAACAAGAAATGCAAACACCTAACCAAGCCTGAGCCACAGGTTCGAAAGTGTAATGAGCAACCATGCCAAACAAGGTAACCTTCTCACACCGCTTGTTGATGTTCCATTCAGCCATTAAATCACTGGTCTTTAAAACACTCAAAATACTGGGGTGCCTGCGTGGCCTCAGTTGGTTGGCACCAACTTCAGCTCAGGTCATAATCTCACAGTTGGTGACATTTGAGTCCTGCATCGGGCTCTGTGCTGACAGTTCAGAGCTTGGAGCCTGCTTCGGATCCCCTGTCTCCCCCTCTCCCTGCCGCTCCGCCTGCTCATGCTGTGTCTTTCTCTCTCAAAAATAAGCAACAACAACAACAAAAAACCTTTAGACACTCCAAATACTAACAAAATCACATTTTCCTAAAGACAGTGCAAAGGAATATCTACCAAGATGTAAGGTTTTAAACAAGCAAGGTCTAGGAAAGAAAGATAATTGCCTGGATGGAAAAAGTATTAAAACAAAGGATAGGGTTAGAGGGTGCCTGGGTGGCTCAGCCGATTAAGTGTCTGACTTTTTACTTTGCTTTGAGTCATATTTCACAGCTGGGATTGAGCTCTGAGTCAGGCTCTATGCTGACAGTGTGGAGCCTGCTTGGGATTCTCTCTCCTTCTCTCTTTGCCCCTCCCCTACTCATGTGCATGCCCGTACTCACTCTTACTCTCTTTCTCTCTCAAAAAAATAAATAAATAAATAAACTTAAAAATAAAAGCAGCAAGGCTAGGCCTTATGTCAAATTTAACTCTATTCTCCACAGTATGAAAACAACCACTAAGTGGGATAAAAGGGGAGTTAAAATTACTTGATAATCTCTTGGTCACTTCTTCACAAACCTGGCTATGGGTTGAAGTTTGCTGTTTGTTCTTAAATTCTCTGAAACAGTACGTTGGAACTTGCCAAGGGGAATGTAAGCCAAAGCAGGACTGGCTGGGGCCCATTCCCTCCCACGACAGCAGGGACAGTGTGGTCCTCCTAGATTCCCAGGCTACCTCATCACTTCCTCTACTGGAGGTCCCGGTGTGACTGCCTGATCCCTGACCTCCAATCGCCCAGTTCCTGAGCTGGGTCCTAGTGACTGGGCAGTCCGTTTGTTTTGGTCTCCTGTGACTTCCCCTGTGAGTACGAGGCAACAAAGGAGGCAAGAAACTCCCAAGTAGGAAATAAGACAGTGATGATGAGCAGCTGAAAGTGATACAGAAACCTTAGTCATAGGCAGAGATGAAGAAGTAGAACTGGACTGTCATTTTGGAGCAGTTTGGAGGCATTCCTATCATAGGGCTCCTGAATATCCATGTGCTTTCATGTAAAAAAATTAAGGTTGGCCTGAGTGGGACTGACCCCCCGTGTCAAAGGTCCTAAAAGCTTTCAGAGATAAAAGATTAAAAGAGTGTGAGGCCTCATTGAATCCTCTGGAATTCGGGGACACGGACATCTGTTCTCTCCTGACCCTCAGAGATCTGTTGAGGCTCAGGGACTTAGGACGTAGTTAGTCGTGACTTCCTAGGGAGCCGAACGGAGATTGATCTCCCCTCTCATTGGCTCCTGTACAAGGGACACAGTGAATTTACGTGTCCTGGAACTCAGGCATGCAAATAATTTGTAGCTTTGTAGTGGTCTGTAACTAACATAATCTCCAAGGCCCTCCACCATAATGAGTAAGTATGGGGGGCGGTTGAAAGAGAAAGGAGGAGCAAAGTTGCCAATTAACTATCTTTCAACTTTTTTGTCTTAATCTCTTTGGGAATTAGTGTCATCAGGGCTAACGCTCAGTTCTTCTGGTTTCTCTGTTCCCCCTGCCTTCCCCACCTCTGAGGTAGCCCTGACCCTGAGTTCCCTGCATTTCTGGCTTATGGCAAAACTCACTCATTAAGCCCTTCAGATCCAGCTTATGCTATATTAATGAAAGCTTAAAAGAATTTAGAAAATCCTTCCTTCCTTTACAATGCTGAAATGTCAAGGCTTGCTTTTCTGTAGATTCAGTGACAAAAGCTGAGTATCCACTTTTCCCTTCCCTTGCATTCCTGCCTGAATATTCTTATCCTTCCCCAAACCCCTGGGAAAATTCTGCTTCTCAGGAACAGGACAAAAGAATGATACGTAAAAGACCATGCAAAAGATAAAAGCACATTAATATACCTCCAATGATGTCAAGCCCGTTCCCCCTAACTGGCTATATGCTTTCCAGGTTATAACTTCATGAGTACACGAACTAATTAAGCTCTTTTTAGGTGGCAGTGTAGTAATCAACAGGAAATGTGACCTAGGGGATTACTGGTCCCTGAAATCACATCCTTGACTCCTCTCTGTTCAGTGCGCAACAGATAGACCAACAGAGTTTTTGGCCTTTGCCAAAAGAATCTGGACCATTTTTATTATTGCCATTCCTAAGACTTACCATATTCTGTATCTCTTTTTTTTTTTTAAATATTTAATTTTAGGAGAGCACAAGTGGTGAAGGGGCAGAGAGAGGGGGATGAGGATCCAAAGTGGGCTCTGCTGACAGGCTGACAGCAGTGAGCCTGATGTGGGGCTCGAAGTCCTCAATAGTGAGATCATGACCTGAGCCGACATGGGACGCTCAACCTACGCAGGCGCCCCTATATCTCTTTTCATTGATACTGAAATGCCTATTTGCCTTGTGTTGAATTATTTGCTAAAATATTTCAAAACTTCATTTGTTTCATATACCATGTAACCTCGATTTGGAGGCACGTGCAGTGATCTATCAGGAATCTTGAATCTGTTGGATATGAGGACTAGAACATATTTGTCACTTTCTAACTTGGTCTGCAAAGGATCAGAATGTACAATATACACCATTTATTGTTCATACACTGACCTTGGCTATCTTGGGGGAAAATGCCTTGTTAATGACTTGGTAAAATGAATAGTTTCAAAGGTCACTACATTTCTGAGTGAGAAATGTTTGCAGCTGGAGACTGGATATCTTTTTTGTTAGAGATTGTTATCTTCCTTCCCTTGGAAAAGGAGTCAGTATATAACAAACCACCAAGAAGCAATGTCATTGAGGTTAAGCCAAATACTGAAAAGTAAAAAATGGCCATGAGCAGTTGTTAGGGTTCATCATAGGAAAACTTTCTGTGACTTACTGGCATAGCATAAACTTAAATTTTCTTGCCTCTTCTTTTACCCTACCCTCCTAAGAAACATTCTCATTTCTATTTCCATTTATTGAAAAAGTCACTAAATAGTCTGATGGAACCCTGTGTCCCAGATATAAAATATATCAATGCACTAGTAAATAGCTTTGCAAGAGGGAATCTTAAAGATGAGGAAATGGGATAACTCCAAATTAAGTTAGGTCTAAAATACAGTGTTTTTTTATGGGGCACCTGGGTGGCTTAGTCGGTTAAGCGTCTGACTTTCGCTTAGGTCATGATCTCGTGGTTCGTGGGTTCGAGCCCCGCGTCGGGCTCTGTGCTGACTGTGCAGAACCTGCTTTGGATCCTCCGTCCCCTTCTCTCTGCCCCTCCCCTGCTCATGCTGTCTCTCTCTCTCTCTCTCTCTCCTAGAAGTAAATAAAAATATTTAAAAACATAAATAAATAAAATACAAAGTGGTTTTTCTCTTATACGTTTTACATTTTAATTCTTATTTTTGAGCAGTTTCACAAGGAATGGAAGAAGTAAATTTTATCATTATACTAAGGATCTCTAAAATTTATTTAAAAAATATGAGCTTCCAGGGGCACTTGGGTGGCTCAGTCGGTTGAACACCCAACTTCAGCTCAGGTCATGATCTCATGGTTTGGTCCATGGGTTTGAGCCCCGCATTGGGCTCTGCACTGACAGTGCAGAACCTGCTTTGGATCCTCCGTCCCCTTCTCTCTGCCCCTCCCCTGCTCATGCCCTCTCAGAAATAATTTTTTTAAAAGCATTAAAAAATATGAGATTCTATGAAATTGCAAATACTTCTCTCTTTAGTAGTGTCTTCTAGTTTCCATAGTTGAAAGGAAAAGTGCATACCTGGGTTTAAATTTTAATTGTAGCCCAGGTATCCTCATGCAGAAAAGTGAAGCAGAAGCTAAATGTATTTGGAAGATAGGAACAATCCCCTAGAGTACTCCAAAGCAAAGTGGTAGATCTGCATCATATCTGAAAGACTTGCGGTCAAGAACATTGTTAGAGGCAATACTGGAATCCAAACGTTATCATGATTTTGTTTTCTCAGAACTAGAAGCATTGAATCATTTAGAACTAGACTATTGTACAGATGAGAAAATGGGATTGCCTGAGGGTGTAACTTCCCAAACTTTGAACTATTGCCAGGGGCATTTGGGCTTAAGTAAATTTGGAAGAACTGAGGCTATTTCTGTAAAACACAGACACAAACCCCAATTCGAGAAATGTTTAATGACAAGCTATTGTGTGCAGTGTTATGGATGCAAAGAAGACTACACTGGTCTCTGCCTTTAAAGAGCTTATACCCTTTTTTAAAACCTTTTTAAATTTTTTAAATGTTTATTTCTTTTTGAGAGAGAGAGACAGTGTGAGCAGGGGCGAGGCAGAGAGAAAAGGAGACACAGAATCTGAAAACAGGCTCCAGGCTCTGAGCAGTCAGCACAGACCCTGAAATGGGGCTTGAACTCACGAACTGCGAGATCATGACCTGAGCCAAAGTCAGATGCTTAACTGACTGAGCCACCCAAGCGCCCCTAAAGAGCTTATATCCTAATCAGAAAAAGCAGGTCAACATTTGTAGGGGGCTGTGAGCCCTTCCAGTTCACTAGGGAGTATCTAGCAAGCGCTGAGTGCCACAAGCCAGGTGCCAGAAGGCAGAGGAACACACGGTGTTTGTGGGTTGGATGGAGAAGCCCTTTCAGGAGGACAGGACTTGGAGCTGGCTGTCAAGGATCCAGGCAGTGGAGGCTCCCTAAACAGGTAGCATGTGGATAAAATAGAAAGTGTTTGGGGAGCAAGCTGAGCACATAATTGCTTTTCCAAACAAATGAGAGGTGAAGCTAGAGAAACGAGTAAGTATAAATCACTTAAAAATATCTGGTAATATATATAGCGTATACTATATCCCGAGTCCTTGTTGTATGTCAGACAATATAATAATAAGCCCTTTTACAAAATGACAAAATGGAAACTTAACAGCTGTTAAGTATTGTTTGAAGAATGTGCACAGCCAGTACGAACCCGCAATTAAGCTCAGGGCTTCTGACTGCCCTGCACTGTGCCGGAATAGGATTGTGTAGATCCTTAAGGGGGCGGGGCGATTTAGATCCCCCTGGGAGGCTGTCCTAATAATGAAAAGCACAGAGAGGGTTTTATTGACAAGAGTCATACAAATTTCATGAATCACTTTTCAGGCATAGGCCATGGTTCTTCCTGAAATAAATTTGGGGAGGCGTTTAAATTAGCGTTCCTTAGGTTAGATGAATTCATTAGAAAAGGAAATGCTGCAGACATGTATCACTGCCCTGGATACATTCTTAGAAAAAGGATGTCCATCTAGGTATTAAATACATGTGTGTGGGCCGAATCACTGAATCAATGAAATCCAAGAATAATAGTTGGAGTTCTTGAGGACCTTTATAATAAGGTCACCTGATGTGTAGCCCTCTGAGCCTGTCACGCCTGTGTCTCTGATTACACGGCAAGTACATAGAGGCTAGCCTGATGAAGCATGCATAGTTGTGTCTGGAAGATATATCCCAGCCATAGAAATCTTGTTTCAGGCACCAGGCATAATGTACTAATAATTGCTTCCCCCAGACTAGAGGGCATTCTCATTGACGGGGCTCTGTTACCTTGCTAATGCCTGCCTATGTCTCCTTGTAAGGGTTTCTAAAGCCTCACTTCAGTTTCTGACTCTACAGCCTTGTAACCCTTGGTAAGTTGCTAAATCTCTCCCTGCCTTGGTTTCCCGCTCCATGATAGTTGTGTACTTAACACATGGAGCTATTGTGAAGATTTAAAACATGAAGAACAAGAATAACCCACTTATGTTAGCAGTTGTACACTTAGGAGGTATCGCAGTGTGCCAATATGATAAGCAGTCACACGCAAAGAATGTCCTATGGTGTGGAGAGAATCTCATTCTTTGAGATTCTAATAATCATAAGGCTCTGAGGGGGTGCTTGGGTAGCTCAGTCGGTTAACCATCTGACTCTTAATTTTGGCTCAGGTCATGATCTCACAGTTAGTGAGCCCACATTGGGATTCTCTACTTGGGATTCTCTCTCTCTTTCTCTGCCCCTCGCCTGCTCTCTAAATAAACAAACCAACAAACAAATAAGAACAAGGCCCTAAGATAAGAAATAAGAAGAATTCAAAATGATAGAAAGCACAGGTGTATTAGACGAAACTATATTAGGTAAAAAAAAAAAAAAAAAAAGAAAGAAAAAGGTACAAAGCCACTGTGCAATGATTCTACCTCCAGATGTGTCAAATTACACAATGAGTCAATGTCTTTTAACTTGTTTCAGTGGTTCTTGCTTTACTTTTAGGTGGATGATGACGGAATGGACCCCCTGTTCACGAACTTGTGGAAAAGGGATGCAGAGCAGACAGGTGGCCTGTACCCAACAACTGAGCAACGGAACTCTGATCAGAGCCCGGGAGAGGGACTGCTCCGGCCCCAAGCCTGCCTCCACCCAGCGCTGTGAGGGTCAGGACTGCATGACTGTGTGGGAGGCAGGAGTGTGGTCTGAGGTACAGTGCACGCCCACCTACCTTCCCACTTCCTTTCCCTCCTCTGATGCCTGACTTCTCCAACGTCATGTGCTGTCATGTTCAGAATCTCCGTACACAGCAGTTTCAATACCATCTATTAATTTTTCTGGCAATAATAAGGATATTCTCACTATATATAATTTTGCAAACAGAAAAAGATAAAGTTATTTGCTCTATTCAGTGAATATTGTAACAGAATCAAAATGTATTTTATATACATTTCAGGATACTTCTTCTTTTCATTTATGTACGATGAGTATACTCTTCAATGGGCATATTTTTTTTTTTTTTTTACAAATAGTTTATTGTCAAATTAGTTTCCACATAACACCCAGTGCTCATCCCCACAAGTGCCCTCCTCCATGCTCATCCCCCCTCCCCCCCACATCCATCAGTCCTCAGTTTTTGTCAGCATTCAAGAGTCTCTCATGGTTTGACAATGGGCATATTTTTAAAAAATTTTTAATGTTTATTTATTTTTGAGAGAGAGAGGCAGAGCATGAGTGGGGGAGGGGACAGAGAGAAAGGGAGACACAGAATCTGAAGCAGGCTCCAGGCGCCAGGCTGTCAGCACTGAGCCCGACACAGGGCTCAAACCCATGAACCTTGAGATCACAACCCGAGCCATAGTCAGATGCCCAACCAAGTGAGCCACCCAAGTGCCCCAAGAAATTTTTATACACATTTGATTCATTGTCCCTGAACACTTAGAAGGACAAGAAAGGACATTATCTTTTAACAATCATCTCCTAGAAGCAAGGACTCTGCTTTTATTTCATCTTTAGTATATTGTTTGTATTTAGTCATCAATCTAAGAAAGTTAATAGTTTCATCATTGTATAATAGAGCTCAGAGACATTAAATAGTTTACCCAATATCCTATCTAAGTGGGAGAGCTGGGATTTGAACCCATTGCATTCAGGCTCACTACAGCACACACCCATTAGCATGTAGTCTGTAGCATACAGGTGTGTTCCAGGCCAAGCTGTATGCTTCATTTCTTTTATCCTGATACATATCTTTGCATAATAATACACAGCAATCTGGGTACCTGGGTGGCCAAGTCCGTTGAGCGTCCAACTTCAGCTCAGGTCATGATCTCACAGTTTGTGGGTTCAGTTCAAGTCCACAAAATGTGCTGACAGCTCAGAGCCTGGAGCCTGTTTCAAATTCTGTGTTTACCTCTCTCTCTGCCCCTCCCATGCTCATGCTCTGACTCTCTCAAAAATAAATAAACATTTAAAAAATTATATAAAAATAATAAATAGCCATCATTATTTATATTTTCTAGCTGCTCTGAAGCATTTTAGGTAAGTATGTGGCTATATGCACATACAGACACACTCACACTGATATACCCACACACGAGCACAGATACACGCATATGCACACCCAGAGCCAAATCATTCAGATGCTTACTTTCAGAATATTAGATAGGATATATAACTGAAAAACAGAAAATGCTAGGTTACCATGAGTAGCTAATCCTTTGAAAATGAGGATAAAGTAGCTTAGATAATAAGGTTTTGGAATATTCTTCAATTAACCCAACCCCCACACCCACCAAAGTACGTTGGCAAATAGCATGACTTGCTCTTGTCTTCCTTTTCTGAGCTATACCTTGCTGCTTAACAGATTCTCCTCAATTTTTGATGCGTGCTTTCACAGTGAATGCAGAATCTAATATTACATCCAAATGAATTCAGTGAATCTGGAGAGAAGATTCACATGAGCAAAGGAAAATATCCACCTCCAGAATAACCATAATGTCTTTGCAAACTCTTTAGGAGGAAATAGGTCAGAAATATTCTATACAGATTTTTGGCACCAACTGGGAGAAATAATATGTCTCAATGCAGTCTACCAATTTAAAAAATGTTTCTCCGATGCTCAGCGTCCCTCATCATCAGGGAAATACAAATCAAAACCACACTGAGATACCACCTCACACCAGTCAGAGTGGCTAAAATGAGCAAATCAGGAGACTATAGCTGTTGGCGAGGATGTGGAGAAACGGGCACCCTCCTACACGGCTCGTGGGAATGTAAACTGGTGCAGCCCCTCTGGAAAACTGTGGAGGTTCCTCAAAAAATTAACAATAGAACTCCCCTATGACCCTGCAATAGCACTGCTGGGAATTTACCCAAGGGATACAGGAGTGCTGATGCATAGGGGCACATAGACCCCAATGTTCATACAGCACTTTCAGCAATAGCTAAATCATGGAAAGAGCCTAAATGTCCATCAACTAATGGATGGATCAAGAAGATGTGGTTTATCTATACAATGGGATACTACATGGCAATGAGAAAGAATGAAATCTGGCCATGTGTAGCAACGTGGATGGAACTCGAGGGTGTTATGCTGAGCGAAATAAGTCAGGCAGAGAAGGACAGATACCATATGTTTTCACTTATAAGTGGATCAGGAGAAACTTAACGGAGGACCAAGGGGGAGGAGAAGGGGAAAACTAGTTGGGGAGAGGGAGGGAGGCAAACCATGAGAGACTCTTGAATGCTGAGAACAAACTGAGGGCTGATGGGGGTGGGGGAGAGAGGAAGGGAGGTGATGGGCATGGAGGAGGGCACTTGTGGGGATGAGCACTAGGTGTTATATGGAAGCCAACTTGGCAATAAACTATGAAAACAATTTAAGAAAATTTTTTAAATGTTTCTCTTATTTTTATATAACTTAAACATTGATTTTTACAAATCAGGGTTAGTTCGAATTGCAAAAAATTAAAATATATAAATTTTAAAATG